>NC_040042.1:30646439-30673939 GCF_003713205.1 Coffea eugenioides | reverse complement strand
CTAGAATGGTAGCGGGTTGGATATTTTCAAAAATTCCTCTCACCAAATTCTAACCCATATAGCTAAATTTTTTACCAAACCCTATCCGGTAAAACCCTATCGATTTTAACTTCCATTACCAAACCCTTTCACTCTCGGGTTCAAATTATCCATCGGGTACCTCTGCCCGCTAATTTGAATAATTCAGAAAAAAGGTAATTAACTATTATCAAACTAAAATTAATACATACATAATATTAAATCAACACATTATATTAAATTTAAAATTTTAGTAGAGTCATACAACCTATATGAGAGGAATTCAGCATTTTATGAAGTGTAAAATGCCTGTTATTTGTGTGTGTGTGTGTGTGTATATAGATATACACACATATGAATGTATGTATGTATGTATGTTAGATTTCAAGTTTCGAATTTTTAGGATTCTCTTACCAAATCTTATTAGATTCTCCATCAGTAACCCCTCACGAATGCCAAACTTTAATGAATAAACCATTGGGTCGAGTATCTACAGATTTCGAATTTTACCTTATCCATTGTCATCTCTACTAACAACTATCCAAGGGGCAAGAACATAAATCCCTATTTTAGGTGCTATTGTCATTGAAAAGTGGGGGCTGCTTTCCTAAGTTAAATGTTAGAGATAAAATATTTTTAATGATTTACAATGTGCTTAAAATAATACAAGGATTTTTCTAGTGAATCTTTTGGGACACTTTATAGCACATTTAAATTATATTTAACTCATCATGTGAATGTACAAACTCATCCAAATTAGATTCGTCTTTTGGGAAATTAGCCCAACCTATTTTAGAATAGCTATGCAGGCAGAGTTCCTGTCCCTCACTCTATGTTTTTCCCTTCTTAATGAACTATCCAACTGTCATAGTTACCATATGAGCCACAAATATCCACTGCTATTGGGGCATCAACAATGACTTCATCTTGATTTTGAATCCACCTTTAAGGAAATGGAATTTATTCGATATTCTCCATTTACTTCGTGCTCCCACTGTTCCTGTTGAGTTGCCTTGGTTGAATTTGCATCCATTATCTACATAAATACGAAATACATAAATATATTTTCACATGGGTAATCTACGATTATAAAGTTTTACAGTGATCTACCTATGCATTTTACCCAGAATTTTAAATGTGCATTTTAACTTTCTTTGAGTAAAAAACCATTATTCTACTGCAGCCACATATTCTTTACATCAAAGCAATTTTTTTGTCATTTATAAAAGAATAACCTTTATTTGGTGGCAAATCGAGTTTATACCCGAATATTGTATGACCGTTTTTTTTTTCTCATATTTTTTTATTTGGGATCACAGTTCCCCAAATTTGTCCTTTGAAGTTAACGTTTGGGCTCCAACTCATAGACATAATTGAAAAGTTGGGATTGGAACCATACTTCAGGCGTGAAATAGAAAGAATATTGGATGAAACATACAAGTAAGATTTACGTGAATTTAAGTAACTTGCCAAATTAATTGTACAACTAATTGTATAATTGTCTCAAATTGTCAAGTTTGAACAATCAGGTCATGGCAGAAGAAGAATGAAGAAATTTTCTCCGATGTCAGTTGTTGTGCCATGGCATTTCGATTTCTACGACTAAGAGGATACGATGTTTCTGCAGGTACGGAGAAAATTTGACCAGTTAAAATGTAATTTTGTTGACAAAAAATTGGCTTAGCTCAATTTCCACAACAGATGAACTGGTGAACTTCGTAGATCAAGAATTATTTTTCAGTACAGTAAGCCCGATGTTCACAAATGTGACTACTATTCTGGAGTTGTACAAAGCTTCCCAGCTGATTATATATCCAAATGAAGAGCCTCTTGAGAGAATCCAGGCTTGGACAACAACTTATTTGAAGGATCAGTTGCTAAATCAGTCCATAATCGACAAGAAGTTACATAAAGAGGTAATGAAATTACTCTTCAACATACTCAATTGCCCACAATAGTTCGATAGTTCGATTGTGAAAACGAGCTTATATTTTTGTTATTTTATCGTCTTCAAGCCATACTACTAATGTTTTACTGTCTTAATCTAGCGGTAGAAGCAACCAAGATTGAGCCCTTAGAAAGAAAGGTCCTAGGTTAATTCTCCAAATTGGGAATTGTATTCTAATTTACTTGAGTACTAGGTCACTGGAAACAGAAGAATGAAGATATATAATTTTCTAGATGTCACTTGTTTGATAACCCCATCAATTGCTATTTCATTAAATTTATTTGATAACAGAAATTTTTTACCTATAGCTACATTAAGAGCTTGTATGCAAAATTTAGGGTCCAAGTTAAGATAGTAATACTTACTCAGTTAATGTTTCACACATGACACAAATAAACATGTACTTTTTCTTTCACACAATTCCGTACATACAAATATACTCTCTCTAACAGACAAACTAATACTTTCAAAGATGTTCTCTCACATGCACACAAACATAAAAACCATATGCATTTTTCTTTTCTCAAACACAATTTTTCGCACACATAGGCATTTTCTTGCTCTCTCTCATGTGTGTTGTTATATTAGTGTACAGTAAGTTAGCACTATTATTATTAAACCAGATGTATGTATGATATAAAATATTTTAATTCAGTTCTCAAATCAGTATTATCCTACAATATGATGTTGTGAGTTCAGCAAACTAGTTCATCAGCAGTTTTCAGCTTTCAAAATTTCAAACTTCAGTCTTTAGTCTTTTGTGGGTTATTGCCCATCTTTTTAGGTTGTTCACTCTTAGTCCCGTTGTTTCACAAAAAAAGAAAAAAAAAAGTTTGAAAAATGACAAACAATTGTTCTTTTGGTTTCTGTCAAATTGATTTCATAACACCAATATGCACACCATTCCTTATGACCTAGAAAGCGAAAGAAATACAATGACACATTAGCACGACAATTTGAAGATGATATTGACACCTTAATTGCCCACCACAATAATTAATTGTTATCTTCTTCATGTTAATATTTAACTTTATTAGGTCGAGTTTACTCTCAAGAATTATCATGGCACGTTAGCGCGGGTATTGAACAGGAGATGTATTGAGCTATATGACATTGACAAGCATCACATTCTTAAAACATCTTACAGGTAAATATTCTGAAAATTAACTGCCATATATATGTAGGCGGTGTCCAAATTGTTGCAGGAGATCATTAACCTATTTTCTGCTACTCTGGGTGCTTCAACACTGCCAACAGAGACCTTCTGACCTTGGCAATACAAGATTTTAACAGTTGTCAGGCCCTACATCAAGCTGAACTCCTAATACTTGAAAGGTAGGCATGTTTGCAAAGTTTGTACATAGTGCTAATTGATGGGAAAATGAGTAATTATGTCCTTTTATTATTTGCATCTTTTGTCTTTTTTATGGGTTTTTCAAGAATTTGTCTATTGACGATTTTATTTTTTAAATTAGCGTCACGTTATTGAAGAGGTTATGTCTTTTTTTTTCCTTTTTTTTAGGGGGTTGGAAGAAGTATTCTAGAAATATTTTTACATCATAAAAGTGAATTCTTCTTATTTAACTATTGAGTTAATAATGACCTTCCAGCGGTCCATAAAGTATAGACTTAGTGTCATTTTAGTCATCCAAATCTTGTTGTGCCTGTTGTTGAGTCCTTCAACTTCTTGATTTGTCTTTAAATGGTCACCCACCGTAATTCTGATAAATTAATCTATGTTTTCCTCCCACAGAGTTTGTTAATTTCAGATATTCTCCCGAGATTTAAATATTTATGGAACTTCTTTTAACAATTTTGCGTGTAATTTTGGTGAATCAAACATTTACATTTTGATGACAAATAATAACATTTATATTTTTTCAACTCTATCAATTTTTATTTTTTTTTTTTGGGGATAGAGTTGAAAGATTGAGAATCGAAGTGACAATGCACATAGAGTTATGGAACCATTGACATAGTTAGAGGTGTCAAAATGGGTGACTTGGGCGGGTTTGGGTTGGGTAAAATGGGTAATGGGTATAAGTGAGTCAACTCATTTATACCCATTTAATTAGATGGGTATAAATGGGTAAATCAAAAAATGAATTGGGTAACCCAATTACCCATTTATAACCCATTTATTTTAACTTTTTGTAAACTCATTTAAATTCATTTTTGCAAACTAAATTATCCATTTATACCACTCTTTGTACCCATCATTAGTTTTAAATATTTATTTATAATGTTCAATAAACTTAATTACCACTTTTTTTTCATTTATACTCTATGTCACAAAATTACCTATTATTTAATCATTGAATAATAAGAATATAAAAATTTGAACTAAGTACTATAAAAATTAATATAAAAACTTAATCCAAAAATTTTGAACTCCTAACATTTTTTTCATATATAAATTTAAAATTTCATTTTAGAAAGATAAGAAAATAGGCTAAAATTTATCATAAATTAATGAGCAAGTTAACAAACTAAGAGAAAATAAAATAATAAGATAAAACCAACAAATAATAATAATAATAATGAAACAAAAGTAGTTAACATCATGACAAAATGAAAAATTTGAAAAAAAAATGGGTGGGGGAAAAGAAGAGACTTGGGGGGAAGAGAATTCTAAATGGGTTAATTGGGTTTGATGGGTTACCCAATAATACCCATTTAATAAATGGGTATTATTGGGTAACCCATTTATACCCATATACAAAAATTTAAGATACCCATACCCATCTATTCATGGGCGGGTATGGATAAATTTAATTAAGTGGGTTGATTTGCCACCTCTAGACATAGTTAACCCTCAAGCCTTTCTAAAGTAAGGCCAATATAACCTTCTGCCACATATTACAATGATTACTTCTCAATCCTCCGCAGTAAAGAAAAATTTTGATAATTCATCTCCAAAGTAGTTTATCTTTTGCTTCCCTTTCACTAAATTCTGTTGTGTAAAATTAGGTAACCAATCGATTGTCATATGCAGATGGTACGAAAAGAACGAATTGCAGAGTTCAAGAATCCCAAAACGTGTTCTACAATCGAGTTATTTCATGATTACTGCTGATGCCTTTGAGCCTGAATTATCTGATGCTCGAATCTCATATGCTCAGACCTGTGTCCTAGTCACAGTGGTAGATGATTTATTTGATAATTGTGCTCCAAGAGAGGAATTAGTCAACCTTATCCAATTGGTTAAAAAGTTAGTACCTTCCAACTTTATCGACTTTTTCTTCTTTTCTTTCTTGCAGCTTGTTACTTTAAGTTGTACAACTTTTGATTTCCAAAATGTTAACTCAATGATATATTTGAGCCGAAACCATGCATTTAGATTGGCCATTTTTAAGCAAAATATTTTCATACTATTCCCTTAACAGGTTTTTTCAAATCACCCATTAGTCTCATATGCATCAAATGACAGCCCAAAAAAAAAACATGATGCTATAGTTTCATTCTCAAGAAAGTAAAACAAAATTCAAAGAATATATCCAAAAAATGCAAAAAAAAATGGAATGTTTGTTGTGATCTTAGTGAGTGCCATATACTTAAACCAAAACTGGAGCAATCAAAATGGACTATTGACATTAGGGTGAAAATTGTACAAATCACAACTTTATACAAATTGTGGCAGGTACTTTAGAGGTCCAAGATGACATTGTCCCTTTCTCTTGTGGTACTTTGTACTTCTTGATTACCAGACTACACTATGTGTCCATTCAATTTTGATGAATATTCCTATATAGATGGGACAAGAATTCTTTCACTCAATGTTGCTCCAAGCAAGTCAAGCTTTTCCTTTTGGCACTTTACAACACAGTAGATGAGCTTGCTGAAAAAGCTTTTGTTCACCAAGGGCGATGCATAAAGCAAGACTTGATTAGCATGGTAAAATACGAATATATTCTACAATCCTTAATAGTATAGTCCTATTTCTTGGATATTATTTGCTTGCAATTTCATACAGTGGCAGGAATTGCTGGAGGGTATGTTGACAGAGCTAGACTGGTGGAGAGAAAACTCAGCACCGACCATTGATGAGTATTTATCTGTTGGACGCACAACTATTGGGGCCAAAATCTGCGTTCTTACGGGAGCTTATTTTCTTGGACCAAAATTATCAGAGGATATTTTAAACAGTGAAGAAATGAAAAGCTTATGGACGCATGCCTCCACAGTTGGACGACTCCTTAATGATATCCAAACACAACAGGTAAATTTCTTCTGCTTAAATTCATATTCTCAGTTGAATGTTCTATGTGCCCTATGTTCCACTTGGATTGCAATTTTTTGGAGTTTTATAGCAAAATATATTATAGCAACGCAATGCATGTGATATAAAAACGTAATTTGAAAGGAATATTCCAAAAAATATTTGTGCGTGAACTCACAATCCAAACACTTAAGTTTTCCTCTAAAAATCTATTCCACCATCAATTCAGTTCATGGGACTTTGACAAGGTTAAATGCTCTATGCTTAGTTTTCAACATTGCTTGTTAGGTCTTTGATAACAATATGCTTAATTGCCCATCAAGGATTCACTGTGCAAAGAATACTGGTAGATAGAGGTTCTTGTAGACTGAGTAACTATTTCTTAGCCTATCTTATTATGTAAATAATGTCTACATATTTATTCCTTTTCACTAAATATGTCATTAGAATTCAAGTAATCTAATTAACCCATAATAGACGGACAATATTCATAACATTTGATTCAAAATACAACGTGCACTTGAATGAAATTTAACAACATAGTAGTTGTGTCATTTTTGTTAGTTTAGATATTTATAAAAAACCATTAAAGTGGAAGATTAGCTTAGCTTTTGAACTTGGGAGGGCAAGCTGATGACATTAGACTAACCTTGTGGTGCAAGAAGTTCTTCTGCTTGGATTAGCCTCGAGGACCTTTTAATACCAAATAAAGAAGTTTAAGGACCTATTTTACACTTTTAAAAAGTCGAGGTACCAGATGAAAACATCGCTAAAAGTTTAGGGCCTATTTGACTTACTTATTCTTGTTTTTATTATTCAAGCATTCAGCAGAAAAGTTGTGTGTCAAGTATATGCTTCTTTTCTCTACTTGGTTTGCTGTTCTGTTACGTTTTCCCGGCAAATGGCATTCTTACCATGGCTAGAATGTAAAGAGAGTGCTACAACACTCTCGTGGGAATGGAATCTTGACATATAATAGTACTCTTAACCATTTGAGATGATTCTCTGTTTCGTATTCGTGTTAAGTAATATCTTGCTAGTCGATAGAAATCAAGCCTTGCTTGAAGAATCACTGAATTGTTTGCACTAGAAAAGTATGCTAATCTAATTTTGTGTCCTTGAATTTCCTCAGAAAGAGCTCGAACAAAGAAAACCAAATATTGTGTCCATGCATGTGGCTAGAGGTAATGGTGTCATAACAATGGAAGAGGCTACAACAAGGATAGAGGAGAATATTGAAAGAGGCCGAAGACAACTGCTACAGATGGTTCTTCAGACAAATGGAAGCCAGGTTCCAAGAGTGTGCAAGGATTTTTTCTGGACAACCTGCAAGATATGCTTTTATTTGTACAAGTTCACCAATGAGTATGATTCTCCGAAAGAAATAGTTAGTGACGCGAAAAAAATAATTTATGAGCCCATCAAACTCCCCAAAAACATTTTCTGATTTGCAAGAAAAACCAAGAAACTAAAAGGAATAAGCAGTGAAAAGATGCCCATCCACAACATTCAACCATTTATGCATTGCATTCTGTTTTTTCTGTGTTTTTATAGCTATACCTATTGGATCTTGTAATTAGAAGATATATGTGGGGGGAGGGGGGGCGCTAGAGTGCTAATTATTTGTTGAGATTGCTTTTCATTCTTTACTGTTTCCTTTTATTTTCCGTCATCAATCTAGGATAGCAAACATTGGAAAATTTAGCGGTTAAGTTAAGTTAAGTTTTGGTCCTACAAAGTGGTCCCAAATTCTATTTAATCCCTCAAACTTGGTCCTTGAAAGTAACAAAATGTTTCAATTTGGTCCCTCAAATTGAAAAAGTTTCATTTTGGTCTTTCAAGCACAAAATCTCAATTTGGCCCTCGAATTAAAAACTTCTCAATTTGGACCTCAAAACTTAAAAACATAAAAGAATAAAAGAATTGAAGGATTTAACAACAAAAGGAGGATGTTAAGCTTAATTTAGTTGTTCTATCATAAGCTTTTTTTTTCTCCTATTTTTCCATGATCACTATGCTGTCTTTGCTCAGTTAATTATAATTACCAAATAAAGCAATTTTGGAGATTCTTTTTTGTTTTCACCATTCATAGGATCTCCAAGATGAAGTCAATATTTTTGCAACTTTAGAGGTTCAAAAGGAAATTTTTCCAATTGTTTGGACCAAATTGAGATACTTTGCCACTTTAGAGGACCAAATTAAGAATTTCTTTAATTTAGGGGATTAATTGATATTTTACATTAGACAGGACCAAAAATTAAATTTTTAACAAAAAGAAGCATGAATAAATAATAGAAATTATGATTTTATTACCTATAAAAGGATCTACTTGGATTAGATTCTATATAATGAGAGAGACTTGTGAAGATTACCTTTAAAACATAGTGAGAATCATAACAAAATTGTAGAAAGTTGTGAAAAGTTCTTATCTACTTAAAACTATCCAAACATCTAACCCATAATGCTAATGCACACAAACTCCTTAATAAGAATCTCTAAGGTAGAAATTGCCCAAATTTGATAAGTGCAAACTTTTTAAGTTGTTAGTGGAAGAGAAGAAGAAACCCTAGAATTATTTTCTAAACTGGATGGCACAAGAAAAAAAAGACAGTGGTAATGACCACTCTCACAAGGCAGCAAATTTTTGTAAATATTACGGAAATAAGAAATCATGACAAATTTGGTGTTGTAGACAAATTTGTACTCTAGTAGGGATTGCCGCAAATGAGATTTGCGACGTGGAGAGAAAGTTAATTTTATTTTCAATTTTTTTTAACTAACACAGCAATTTAAAAGAAGAATGCAAATTTTAACAATTGGCTGTGGATGCGGCGTGACTTGTGCACCGTTGATCACAAGTTGATGGATGGTGCAAATTTTTTTTATAAAATAAAAAAAAATTGAAGACGCCTACGATGCGGCATCTGCTCAACGCGTCTAACTTTGGATGTGGCATAGTCCTAGCACCGTTGAGGCGTAGTCCCAGCACCGTTGATCAACCGTTGAGGCATAGTCCTAGCTTTGGACTACGCCTCAACTTTTAAAATTTGCATTCTTCTTTTAAAATTTTTTTTATTAAATTCAAATGCCGCATGCAGCGTCCAGCGTAACCACATCCCTTATGGCAAAGGGCTGTGCGCCGTTGATCGTAATTGATCAATGGCCCATATGCTCCACCAACAGGTTTATTTATTATTTTTTTTAGCCATTGATTAATTCTTGATTAATGGCTGAATTTAATCGATACAAATGATGCACAATGTTTTGGTTATAAATATATCACTGGCACATCCCCATTTGTACCATTACACTCTAAGTCTCCCCAATATCTTCCTTCCATTACTGGGCTTTTCTGTCGAAGATCTTCTGCAATTGTGCCTTTCGATTTTCTGTTGAAGAACTCCTGCCATTGTGGTCCTACGATTATGCCTTCCCATTATGCAGCCAATTGTGCACACTGGTTTTCTATATCGGAAAAAAAGAAGTCGCTGCTGGGATTTGAAGTCGATTATGGCTATTGCTAGGATTCGAATCCAATTGTGCACATTGATTTCCTATATCGGTCAAAAAAAGCTGCTGCTGAGATTTGAAGTTGGTGGACAGCCAACATCTCCAACAAACTAACAGGTATGAAGACAAATCTTATGTGTTACATTTAACTATATTTAATAAGTATTAGTTTGTTATATTTAATTAGTAGTAATTTGTTTGTTAGTTGATTACATATAAGTAGTGTAAATTTATTACATTTGATTAGTATTTGAATTAGTTAAATTAGTAATAGTTTATTAATAAATAGTGTTCATGTTTTGGATTTACAAGTTTTTACGTTTTAATGTTGCTATTTAGTACAAGAAATTACTAATAATTATATTTAATACGTTCCTATTTAGGATTGTCAAAACGTCAGCCTAGTATAGTTAATAAGTAAAAGTAAATAGTACAAGTATTATGCTTATTTACAAAAAGTAAATACTAAAAGTAAAAGTAAACAGTAATAATAGTAATAATAAAAGTAAATAGTGAAAATAACAGTAAGAGTACATCATAATAGTAATAGTAAACATAAATAGTAACTGCAACAATAGAAATGGTAAATATTAACAGTAAAGAAAAGTAACAGTAATAATAATAGCAAAAATAATTAGTTAATAGTAGAAAAGGACAAATAGTAAATAGTAGAGTAAACAGTGATTTGTAATTAGTTAATAGTTAATAGTAATATTAATACTGGTGGTAGTCAATACTAGTAATTACTTAATAATAGTAATACTAGCAAGAATTAATCTTTCCTACACTGACCGTGTATACACTGTTAGGGTTAGATAAATGATAACTATGCAAAATTTGAATTTAAAATTTAATATTTGCACATGTGTCATGAATCCAACGGTGATAGTGTATGCACTGTCAATGTATATAAGATTTATTCTACTAGTAATTGTGAAAAAAATAGTAATAAGTGTTTCATTAATAAAAAAGTAATAAATAGTAGTAATTACTTCTCAAGATTTTCTCTTGTTTCTAAAAATGAATCTCGCGACTAAATCTCAGTACTAATCAAATGAGTAGTCTAGGTTTCCTTCAAGTCATATTGACTTAAAACCTAATGGGCTTAAGGTGTGGTTTGGCCCACCAAATCGGTTAGACCACATGCCCAACAAGATGCACACAAAAAATCATGCATATTTTCCATCTGAAATGCTAAAGGATTTGCCTCCCTCTCAAAGTCATTTGAATGGCATTAGATACCATTCTCATCATGCTTCATGGTCAACTTTACTTCACCGATTCCAAAGTCCCTGTTAAAGCCTCAACAAGTTTTAGAATCATGCTTGTGTAATAGAATCATAGGTAGAGAATTTAAATACTCAATCATAGTTCTACTGAAAACAGTAATTGACATCATTTTCTTGATGAGAATGGATGGAAATGGAAGTTAAATGCACAAAAGGTAGACCAAGTAGAATACAGTATAGCATAATCAAAATCTTTTTGCAATAATCAACCACCAAATAGAGGGTTAATACAAGATATAATTCTATAGCTTGAACCTAGCACTGATGTATCATGTTGTGATAGGTGAAGTAACTAAAATTCTCACTAAATGGATTTTATATGAATGTTTCTATAGGTCTTTGTTAAACTACTTCCAATAAGAAACAATTAACTGAGAACTAGTAATGCCTATCAAATATCCAAAACATACATACTATATAATAAACGCACATCCTTCAGAACTTTTGGAGCCTTTGAAAAGCAAATGAAGAAAAAGAAGAATGCCACTAACTACTAATGTTGAATATCTAGTGTATATGATACTGTGACTACTAATGTTGAGTATTTAGTGTACATGATACTATACAGAGCCAACAACAATTTGCAATCTTCCTCACAAGGAAGAAAACTGAATCTTTCCTTATTTAAGATCACAAAAACCATCAAATGTTCAAAGCAATTGTGGTTACCCTCTTTGAGACATTGCAATAAAAAAGGCCTTTCTTGACACACTGATAAGGACACTTGCTTGTATATGTCCTTGTAACACTTTTATCATGACATTTAGTATTAATTCAACAACATATATACTAATTATTTTTTATTTAACTTAATTTAAAAATAGTTGTACCCCTTTAGAATACTTATTATGATAGTTAACTCTATGTGAGATATGTTAGGCCCAAAAACAACCTAAGAGGGTGAGGAAAATTAGATTATCCACACAGACTAAATAAATAAAATAAGTTTTCACCCAATAAAAGTACTACAACTATTTGCACAAATTCACAATTGTAACGCAAGTATAGAGCAATAGAGATTGTACAATTAAGTAACAAAAATAAAAGCAAGAGATAGAAATTCAAACCAAACCTTCCAAGTTTCCTTCAAACTTGAAGTTAACTCCAATCCAGTAGCCTCTTCAATTGATGGTGTTGCAAATCATCTGGTACATAAGAAGGATCACTCTTTGCTTACCATAAATACTCTTTAGTTGAGGCAAAGAGTTTTGCAACACTCTTAGTTAACCCTTACTATGCTACAATTGATTGCCACTAAGTAACCAACTAAAAGCTATTATACAAATGAGGCTTACCTACACAAGATTTTAGTTCTTCTCTTGAGAAACCTCACAAACCTAACTTTCCTACACCTATACAACAATCAAAATGTTTTCTACCCAAGAATCACTCTTAGAAAGCTTGTATTTTGTGTAGGCAAAGTTTTACGTTCTTCTCATACTTGGGGGTATTTATAGATGGTGAAACTATGCCCCAAAAGCTCCTTCAATGGTTAAAAAACTAACCGTTAGAAAACCAGTTGTTGGACCTGTCAGACATCCGAACCAGTTGTGTAGGACGTCTGATACTCTGTTAGACGTCCGATCCAATTGCTCTGCGTCCGATCCTTGCGTCTGATGGAAGACAGAATGTTCAAGTTTCAACCCTTTTTTGTATCGGACGGCCGATAGAAGAAATGAGTGTTCGATCGAAATGTCAGATGAATACTCGCTGTTTGTTGAACGTTTGATACTCCACTGAGCGTCCGATCCTTGCATTCGAAAGGCAGATTTCTTTTTTCATCCTTCATGATATGTTATCCCCCTTTTTACAAATTGCAAGATACTTGTTCCTAAACATTTCTCATATAAAAACATTAGTTCAAATCATCATTTTATTTCGTTATCATCAAAACCAAGTATTGATCAACCTAAATCTTCAAGATATCCCAAAAGATCCAAAAAAAGAAAAAAAAAATGCCATTCCCAATTGATGCAAACTTTAGACACCTAAAAACTCTACCAATTCTCAAAATTTCTTTTGTGTATGTTATGCACCACTATCTCAATTTGACCTTTTCTCTCTCATCAAAACTTTGTCCCTCTATTATTATCTCAATCAAGATATCTCTCATTAGAGCCTCGTTTCTATCTTTTGATATCTCTCACCGAACCTATCTCTCTTATTAGAACCTTACTTGATATCTCTTGATATCTCTCATCAGAACCTTTTGCTCTCTCTCTCTCTAATTCTTTATATCTCTCAATCGAGCCTTTCTTTTGAGTTTTTTTTGTTGAATTGCACTGCAGCCATCGCTCTCTTTGCTTGCCTATTAAAAGTATGTAATTGCATATTAAAGTTTTTTTTTGTTAAGTAATTGCATGTGAAAGGTAAATGAATTATTCACTTCTTACACGCTGAATACAACTACCACTCTTGATTTTTCCTTTTCTTTATTATATAGGATATTTTAGTTATCTTTGAAGCCATTTATGAGTTGTACCAACAATGGTTCCTATATCTGGACTTTTAATTTCTCTATTGCGTTGAATTAAAATGGTTAACCAGGAAAATGTCATGTTACATCATCTCAAAAGGATACTCACGAGCAAGCACCATGTGAGACGCAAGTTATCTTACCTTAGCATGGTCATAAGAGAAACGATTCACAGCATTCAGAAATCAAACTCCAAAGCCCAGAAATGAAGCACAACAAGATTAATCGACAAAATCCCAGGAACCGTAAGAACTTAAGTTTTGTCTTGCTTATGTTTGATAATATGCCTTAATAACCTCTATTTCAGCCATTCTTCCCTCTAACACCACTAACCTTCAGCCATAACTCTCAAACCTTTAAACCGAAAACTTTTTCATCTTTTCTCCAACACACCAGCCATAAGAGAGGGAGAATTGAGAGCAAAAGGAATCCCATTTCCTCCTATACCTTTTTAGCCGAGAGAGTGACTTTTTTCAGCCAAAACTTCTTCAAATCCTCCATAATCCCTATACAAAAAAAAAAAAATCGAGCGAGGTGAACTAACAAGCTGGGGAGGACAACCAGCTATTTTTTTCTCCATTTCAAGAGATAGGGGTAGAAAATTCGTTGGAGAAATCTGAAAAACAGCAATATCTTGATGGAGGGTACTCAGCCGCCGGGTGGCAGGCCACCTGATCAGCCGGCAAACGCATAGAGGAAGTCTTTTGCTGATATGGTAGCTTCAGCGCCAACTTCGGGTTCTACTTCGGCAATACCGGATTTTGGACAGCCATCCTCTTTCAAGGGGGAACCAGCACTGCTAATTTCCAGGGAGGAAGCTTTGAAGTTGGCGGAGCCTTTCAAGAACTCCCTGGTTGGTCGTTTTCCAATGGGATGCCCATCTATGGAGGTTATCCGCAAGTTTGTGGTCTTACTAGGTTTGAAGGGTGATTGCCCAGTAGGCTTATTGGATGATAAACATGTACTCCTACGACCTTCTTTGGAGGAAGATTTTACACGTTTGTGGGTACGGAGGACATGGCATATTCAAAAATTCCCAATGAATGTCTCAAAATGGTCGATCAATTTTCGCCCCAGTCAAGACTCATCAATAGCTCCTGTATGGATCAATTTGCCGGCATTACCACTACATTTTTTCAATAAATCCTATTTACATAAGATAGCGGGTTTATTGGGTCGCCCATTGCAATTGGATGACGCAATTCTGGACCTTAGAAGGCCTTCTGTTGCAAGAGTTCTCATCGAAATTGATGTTGCAAGCAAACCACCAGAGCGGATATGGATCGGTGATTTAGAGGATGGTTTCTGGCAACCTGTCTTTTACGAGAGGTGGCCAGATTACTGTTCGTTTTGTAACAGAATTGGCCACACGGACACTCATTGTTTTAAGAGAGACCCATCTTTAAAGCCCCTGAGAAGTATCAAAGTTAAGACTTCTCAAGCGGCAAAGGAATCGCAGATGGTACAGCAGATTTTTATCCCAAAAACTGTTCACAGCCTGTCCAATCCAACTAAAGGGATCGTGAATGAATTTTCAGAAGCCACCCAGAGCAAAGACCGGGACGTAGCAGCGGACTTGATTGTGTCCAATTCTTTTCAACAGCATTTAGAAGGGGACAATTTGATGAACACTTTGATGGACAAGGAGTGCGGCAGTCAGCTACATGACACTGAAACGCAACACATCGAGGATGACGACATTGACGAAGCCAATAAAGAATTGGTTATTTTCAATTCTTTCCAGTCTCTCGAGCATCTCTCGAAGGAGGAGGCAACCTTGATTGACAAGATTGCTGATAAGCAGCCCATTGTTAAGTCTCCATCTTCCTCTCCCTCCAAATTTAGGATTAAGCCTCCCTCCCCTAGGAGAAGATTAGTAGGAGCGGATGCTTTAGGCATAGCAGCATTTCTAGAGCAGGCGACCAACAAGGAGTCTCAGCCAGATATAGTTCTGCAACCGGGGATTGTCATTGAGCTGTCGCTGGTAGATTATCAGGATCCACACCGGATTGGGGAGCAATCAAAAGTAAACAGATCGCGGAGGGGGAAACACTCGGTCAGTAGCTCTACAACGGCTCAGAATGTTTCAAAAGCTAAATATCTGCTTAGATCTTCCAATGTTAAGGTCAATTAATTTTGTGTTCTGAAATATACGAGGTGCATCTCGTATGGACTCTTTGCGCTACCTGAAGACCATTTGCCAGAGTCATAAAATTCAACTACTGTTTTTAATTGAACATTTGTCGACGGTTGCCCGTTTATCTTATGTTCGTAGGTTTTTGCACTTTGATCATGCTACATCTTGTCTCGATGGGAAAATTTGGATTTTCTGGTTACAAGGCTATTCGCTGTCTTTTGAGGAATTTGCTGAACAGGTAGTGCATATGAGTTGCACTCTGTTGTCTGGTGATGTCGTCACGCTTTCGGCTATTTATGCTAAATGCACGAGAGTTGGAAGGCACCCATTGTGGCACGCGCTGGAGCAGATTTCAACTAATGTTTCAGGTCCCTAGCTGCTGGCTGGCGATTTTAACATAATTTATTCTGCCTATGAACGATCCGGTGGCTCTCACGCCAATATGGGGGGCGATGGGGGATTTCAATTCAACCAATTTTAACTGTTCACTGGGAGATGTAGAGTTTGATGGACCTCCTTACACGTGGACTAATGGGAGGGTTTGGCAACGCCTTGACAGGGCACTAATGAATCAACAATGGTCGTCAGTTTTTAGTATTACAAAGGTGTCGCATATGCCTCGGGGAAGGTCAGATCATGCCCCTCTTTTAATCAAATGTGGAAATCATTCTTCCTTTCCAACCTCCTTCCTGTTTCTAAACATTTGGAGGAAATACAAGGGGTTCATCGATATAGTCAAGGAGGCATGGGAGATCTCGATTAGAGGTGTAGGGATGGAATCTTTCTATCAAAAGGTTCTAAATGTTAAACACTGGCTTCGGGAGTGGAACATGAAGCATTTTGGGAGAATTGAATCTAAGATCAAGAAAGCTTTGGAGCTTTTGCAAGTGCGACAGATGGATTTCGATGACAAGCGGGATGAGCAGTCCAAAATTAAGCTGAATGAAGCCCGAGCTTTACATGATCAGCAACTTCGTTTGGAGAGTGAGTTTTGGAGGCAAAAGGCAGCGGTGAAGTGGCTGAAGGAGGGGGATACGAACACCGCTTATTTTCATGCGCTTGTCAGGCAAAGGAGAAGCGCTAATTTCATTTCCAGAATAAAAGACGAGAATGGTGTTTGGTTGAAAAAATTAGAGCATATTCAAGTTTCAGCGGAGAATTTTTTCTCTCAGCTTTTCTAGGCTGATAGATCAATTGGACCCTTCCAATCTTTGCCCAGTGAGCTCCTGCAAATTACGTCTGAGAATAATGACAACCTACAAGCTCTACCCTCTATGGAGGAGCTTCGCACAACAGTTTTCTCTTTGGACAGCGATAGTACCGCGAGACCGGACGGTTTTGAGCGGGATTTTATCACAATTGTTGGGATATTATTAACATTGATTTGTTGGAGGTAGTACACGACTTCTTCAAGGGCGCTCAACTATCGAGAGGTTTTACCAGCACATATATAGTTTTAATACCGAAGGTGATAGGGGTGTCACAATGGAAGGAATTTCGGCCTATTAGCTTATGCAATGTCACCTCAAAAATTATTTCCAAGATCCTGGCAAACAGACTTAATAATATATTGCCGAGTATTATTTCGCATTGGCAAACTGGTTTTGTACCAGAACGAAGTATTGCAGACAACCTTCTTCTGGCCCAAGAATTGATCTCGAAAATTGATAGAAAGTTGGTGAGGCCAAACTTGATTTTAAAACTGGATATGGAAAAGGCGTATGATAGGGTGGAATGGCCTTTTTTATTATCCATGCTACGTGCTTTTGGGTTCTATGAATGGGTGGTCGATTTATTTTATAGAATCCTATCCAATAATTGGTTTTCAGTGTTAATTAATGGTCAAGCTTCTGGTTTCTTTAGATCGTCCCGAGGAGTAAGGCAAGGAGATCCGTTATCGCCTGCTCTTTTTTTGATTGCAGCGGAGTATCTGGGTAAGGGGCCACAGAATTTTATTTCTGAAGACGTCAGTAGACAATACTCAGCTTCAGGAGGCATTGTCCCTTTTTTGGCTTTTGCAGATGACTTGATGATTTTTACAAGAGCTTCAGAAGATTGTTTGCGGGATCTCTTTGGTCTTTTACATCGGTACCAGTCTTGTTCAGGTCAGCGAATTAATGTTGTCAAAAGTTCTTTTATTTGTTCCTCTCGAGTCTCGGATTCACTTCTAAACAAGATTTCGGATAAGACTGGGTACAGACGTCAATTTTTGCCTTTTATTTATCTGGGTGTACCGATTGATAAGGCAAGGTTGAAATGCATTCACTTTGATGGACTGCTATTGAAAATAAGAGGTAGGATTTCTCACTGGAGCTCTAAGTTACTATCGATGGGAGGAAAAATTATTTTACTACGACATGTTTTGGGGTCAATGCCGTTATATTTATGTCAAGTCATGGATCCCCCCAAGGCTATTATGATCTCCATAGGACAGTTATTTAATGTTTTTCTCTGGGATGGTGAATCATGGAAGGTCCATTGGACCTCATGGGAAAAGCTATGCTTCCCGAAGGAGGAGGGTGGGATTGGTTTTCATTCTCTCGAGGCTTTGGTTCAAGCTTTTTCTTGTAAGCTATGGTGGAATTTTAGGTTGCAAGTATCCCCATGGGCAAAATTTATGCTTTGTAAGTATGCACAACAGTCTCATCCTTCGAAGGTGGAACTAGGCCACTCCTCAGCTATATGGCGTCGGCTTGTTAGAATACTCTCCTCATTTCCTAGTGGCGGAATTTTTTACTTGGGACAAATGGAATGAGGCAAAACTAAGGCTATGGTTACCATAACATATAGTGTTGCAAGTTCTACAGGTCCATTTTGACCCGTCTAAGAAGGACTCCATGGTATGGTCTCTTTCTACTGATGGGCTTTTTTCCGTTTCCACGGCTTGGGAGATTGTGAGGAACAAGAGAAATATATCACTGGTCTCCGGGCTAATTTGGAACGCCATTGCCCCTATCAAATTGTCATTCTTTGTGTAGAGGTTACTTCATAATTTTCTGCCTTAATAAAAATTTTCTATTAGTTTATACACTAATACTCCTAGAATTAGATTATTTAAGTTCAATACTCAAGTTCAATTGATTGTCAAACAAGTATGATTTTAAGAATTTTGCAAGTTACTATTTAGAACTTAAATTTTAATCTCCAGATCTCATTTTTTTCAATTTGTCTATGTCAAGCTCATCCTAAGCTAATCAAGTTTCTGTAGACACCAAGTTTTTTAAATAATTTGTACGTTGCATCTAATTCATGATTTTGTTTTAGATTGTCTGCATTTTAGTTGTTACCTTTTTATTTGTCTTTTATTTTTAGTTTTATTTTTATTTGTCGTATTAATTTTGTTCACGTTTTAGCTTTTAGTTTTAGTTTTAAGTTTTAACGTAAAATAAAAGAAAAAGAAGAGAAAAGAAAATGGTTCACAAAATACGTTCATTCCTCTTAAATTCAATCTTTTGGCATTTTGTTTATTTTGGTTATTTTATTTTTGAAAAAGAAAAAGGGAAAATGATGAAAAATAATGAAAATGAAAGAAAAATCGAAAATGATAACTTTGTTATTTTAGTTTGTTTACTTTGATGTGTTTGTAATTAAAATTGTTGTTTTTATTTAGTTTTACTATTATTTTTGTTAAATTATTAAGTTGAGGAAAAGAAAAAAAGGAAAATGATGAAAATTGATGAAAATGGAAAATTGTGTTTTGTTGATTCTAGTTTATTTAGTTTCTACTCTATGTTAATTAAATTACTCTTTCTGTTGTTTTTGTTGTTTGTTATCTATTTTTATTATCAGTTTTATTCAATTAATTTCAAAAAGGGAAAAAATCAAAATCAAAAAATCACAACTCCACTTCTGCCGAATCCATTTTTCCACTCCATATACTAGCACCTTCCTTCCTTCTGCCGGTTCCATTTTCCACTTCACATTCCAGCACCTTCCATCCTTATTGCCGGTTCCATCATCCACTAATGCACACTACTCCCAACTCACTACAGCAGAAGAGAGGACTTCGGTTTCATTTTGTCGGCCACAATCCATTTCCATTTTACTGCCGTGAGCTAGGGAGAAAGGGGGGTCATGGTAATTAACGACTGAAAGGGAGCCGAACTCTGGGCTTGGTTCATTTTCTGTTCGTGAGCTGAGGGAAAAAAGGGTGAGACCTGCTATGTTGTATTTATTCCATCTGTGAGCCGTGAGTGAGTAGCTTCCTTGGAGTATCGACCGAGGGAGAGGGAGAGGCCGAGCTGCACTCTGGAGCCGAGAGGAAGATTTCTGGTTCTGTCCGCGAGCTGCAACCATTTCTGGTTCCCAACTCCATCGCAACTGCAACATCCAACCAGAACCATTACCCCAGTTCGCGTGTGAACAAGAAGAGCTGGTGAGCTGCGGTTCTGCAACAATCAAACCAGCGTACGAAGCCGAGAGAAAATTTTCAGCTTCCTTGCCACGTGAGTGAGTCATCGGTGAGGTAATTTCTGAACTAAAGCTAACTGACCAATGGTGGATTAAGCTATCTAGGGCCCTGCATGTGAAGCTTAGGCAATGAATGAGGAATTTAGGAAAAGAAAAATCTGATGTGTGCTGAAATTGGATTTCCGAGAACTGATTAAGACATGCTTGATGAAATCTGCTTTCTTGTGATAATTCGGAATTGTATTCATGATTAGCTATCTAAATCTGGGATGATTAATGCGGTTAGGGCCTCGCATATGGGTTTCAAACATCCGGACAAGTGATTTAGAAGAAGAAATTCTGTTCTTATGAATTGTTGCAGCCGAGAGTTTGTCCTGCATTTTTGCAGCTTCATGTGATTCAATTTCGTTGTTTTGAGTTTGTAACCATGAATCACTAGTTAATACCATGATAATTGAGCTTTGCATGATGATTTTAAACCATCGGATGATGAAATCAAAACATTAGAAAATCTGTCTTGGAAGTAATTGTTTCTGCCGAGAAGCTGAGTGGATACCGCAGCTTCAATGTTGTTTTGCTGAAGTAATTCGAGCATGAAATGATGTTTAACTAACTGAATTTTTGGATGATTATTATGATTAAGGCCTTGCATGATAATTTTTATGTATTTGGGTGATGAATTAAGGAGCTTAGAAAAATTCTGTTTTGCTGAAAGGATTCTGCCGAGATTTGTCTTGAGTCATGTAGTTTCATTGGGTATAATTTTGCTGTTCTGAACCTCTAACTACGACTAACTAGTAAACTACAAGATGATTAAGTTCTGCCTATAGTTAATTAACGGGTTTAAAGCAGAAAAATAAAATGAAATTGAATTCTGCCAAGTGCACGTTCATCCGAGGCTTATTGGATGTTTCTGGAAATTTTTAGATGATTTTGTGTTGATGATTGAAGTTGTTTTCTGAACTAGATATGTTAATCAGTTAGTTAGGGAGTTGCATGTTGGATTTGAGTGCCAAATACAAGGCTTTGGCCGAAAAAAAAACTGGATTATGACCAACAAAGTGCTGGAAAAAAAACTGTGTTTGAGTGTTGTTCCAGAAATTTTGCATCAGCTTTTTCTATTTTTGAACTCCTTCTTGCGTCTTTGTTTGTTTGATTGTCGATGCCTTGTTTGTTTAGTTCAGAGTTCAGGTGTTAGATCAAGGAAACTTTGGTTAAGGTAGAGGTTTGAATCTGAATTTGATCTTGATAGGTGAAACTAAGAAAAATTGCAGCAGTTTCGTTCTTTCAATGTTTGAATACTTGCCCAGAATTTTGTATGGAATTTTTCTAAATTTTCTACCTGATTGGATGGTGGTGAATATGAAGTTTGGGTCTAGATTAAAGTTGTGTGTTTGGGTTTGAAATCCGAGCTTGAACAATAAGCTGTGCGTTTGGTTTTGTCTTGGAAGCAAAAGAGAGCATGTTGCATTTTTAGTTGCAGTAGTTTAAGTCTCACGTAGCTTGCATGAATTTGCATGGAAAAATTGTTTCAAAATTGCCTCTTAACCCCCTCAAGTTTCCCCTTATGCCAGTATGACCCAAAAAATTGGGAAAACCAATCAAATTGACCTCTCAAATTCCTTTAGTTTTTGCAATCAAGTCACTACTTGTTTTAAATTTTACATGGGCTGTTCACCTTCCTTTAAATGCCTTGAATTGATCCAATTTCATGTTTACTTTTATCTTTTGTAATTATTTCTTGATTAAAGTGATGCTTTGTCTCTTGCTTTTGCTGCATTACCTGCTTCCTTTGAGTGTAGTGGAGAAGGATACTTGACTCACAGTAGCGAATTGGTCAAACTTGATTTTAATAGGGATCTAATGGTTCAATTTCATAGTTATTAGTGGTTCTTCAATTTTTGTTTTTGAAGAATTTGTGTTGTTTGATTTACTATTAAATTGGTGCATTAATCCTTTGTTTAGTGGTTGTAGCTCCAATTTAGAACCTTCTCCAACTTATTAGCACCACAAAAGGGGACGGTATACTTTCTTTTATTTTTTTTGTGTATCTCCCTATGTGATCCAACTTGTTAAATGAAAATTGCATGCCTACTTGGTTTTCTTAAATGTTTATTAGTGCCTTTCATTTATTTACTTTTATTTCATTTTTAAATCTTTCTTTTATTTTCATTTATGGGGTATATGTACACCTTTTGGCTTGTAATAGATAGGGCATAGCAAGTAATTTGGTCCATTTTCCCTTTCCCCTTTGTTTTAGCTAGCAAATGTAATAGTTAGGGCTTTAATCGTCTTATTTGTCTGGCATGCTTAGTTGCTATGTGTTTAATTTGCTTTATTAAGCTATTGCATCTAGTCGAGCATGCTAAGTGTTATGTGTTACGTGTTATAAGTGATTTTGCATGTCTACTTGATTTCCATATTTATAAATGGATGTGATGGATGAATGTACGTTTCCGCTAGTCCAATGCTAGTCGGAATTCGTAGAATGGGCTAGTCCAACGCTAGACCCTTAGGGTTTTCCCCTCGTTAATACATGTTCGCATGCTCCACTACATTTCATGCATTTTTTTAGTTTTTATGGCATTTGGCATGTCCCTCTAACCTTTTCCCTTTCATTTTAGGCCTTTGCATTTCATGCTAAGTTATAGGGTCCATTTGCCTGAGGAACCCCCTTGGGTAAGGGAAACGAGCGAGCGTGGTTTCAAAATAGCCTTAGCACGCTAGTTTTTCCTTCTAATCAAAGGGAAAATTAAAATCACAAAGCTAGGGGTCATTCCCGTACCCGACCTGATGCATTCCTCTAAGTTCATGCATTTTCATATCATTTTCTCACTATTTTCCTCACTAATTATATATTTTAAATCCACATGTCATATTCACACACTCATTCACTTTCTTTACTTTTCACTTCACACATTGCACCTATTTTACTTATATATTTACTATTTTCATTCACTTGCACACGAGCATTTATGTTTTTATTCATTTGCACACAAATACTTTCAAATTGCACACATGCACCTTTTTTCTACACTTTGCACACTTACACTCTCATTTGAGTCCTCATTTGCATCGTTCATGGTTTTCTATGAGGTCTCTCCTTATTGACCTTCACAATTCATGTGAATGGGATCAAGAGCCTCATCAGAGACATCTCTAGACTTAAGATTGCATTTCTCATTCATTAGTCATATCCAGTTTGCAATACATACTTTGGGTAGAAAATTTAGGAAAATAAGGGTTAAATCACGCAACTAGCCTTGGCTAGGTCGAAGGGGTGCCTTGGATTTTTATCCTTGCCTCCCCCTTCGTCAAATGTGACCCCCGAACCTTTTTCTTTGTTTTACGTGGACTAGGAGTCGTTTAAAAAGGGTTTTCTTACTTTTTTCTTTTAAAATTCATTTTTTTTGGGTGACTTGGTACACCCTAACTCTATACCAAGTGGCGACTCCATTTTTTATATAAAAACCCTTTTTAAACTATTTTCCTTGGGTCAAATCGTCGCATTTTCAAAAGTCCCATTTAGACCCATTTTTGTTTTTATCAACAAAAAAAATCATTTTTCCCAAATCAATAAAATTCAACAAAAAAAACAATTATTTTATTTTTTCCAAAAAAGTGGGGCGCGACAGTTGGCGACTCCACTGGGGACTTCCTAAGTGGGTCCAAGCATTTGACTTAGCCATTCGTTTCCTTTTTCTACCCTTTTTATGCATTGCATTTGGATATTAGGATTGCATTTTTCATTTTTAGGACCTTTTGTCTTATGTACGTAATCAAACCAATCCCTCGACTCACGAATGTATGTTTGAATGAATGTTTACTTGTTATCTCGCGCTTGCATTGCATTTTGGGAGGTATGGGTCACCCTAGAGCCTCGCGTTGGTTCTTGACCCTTCCCCTCCAAACAAGCACTAGCATACGAGCATACGCTTTACTTCTTTTATCCCTTTTATTTTTCTTTAGTGGCTTGTCACGCCACTCCACCCTATTAGGATTAGGTGACTCACTTGGACATGCGATCACGACACGATGTGTGTGTAGCATGTTCCAATGGGTCACTCAATCTTCCGCTTAAAGCTATTGGTTGATAGCCTTTAGCTTTTGGTCGAAGATTGAGGTTTTGAGAGATTCACTCAAACACGTAGCCGTGACACGATGTGTGCGTAGCGGTGTTTGGGGAATCGCTCGAGCCACCGACAAAGAATCTTGGGATTGATGACCCTTGGTTTCTAAGTCTGAAGGCTCGGGGACCTGAGCTCATCGAGTCTAGATGCATTAGTGAACCCCAACCTCATGCATCCATGATAGCTTGCCTAGGGTAGAGTCGGCCTTATCCTAAGCTAGGGACACTATTCACGAGGGGAGGGGTCTAACCCCTTTTTCCTTTTTATTGCTTTGATTGCTTTATCTTGTTGTTACAATGTGTTATGTGTACTATCAATTGCACTAACCATTTTTTTTGTTTTCTTGGCCTGCATTCATGTGCCATAGCAATAAGGGGCCTCTTTGGCACTCTTTTAGTGACTCACCCACTAGATAGCTCACATGCTTAAATTTCAGTTATTACACTTGATTTCCAATAAATACATTTCATTTTAGACCTTTTTCCCCCGATGCCTTATTTATGTCCTTTAGGCCATATTTGTCACATATTTACATCGCTTTAATAAATGGCATCCTGCATAAACCATAGAAAGGGAATGCCACATAGGGAATCCCGTGGTTAGGAATAAGCCACCTTATGTCTCGGATACTTAATCCAGTGAGACTTGCACGTTTACATTTTGTACCATCCAAAGGGGTAGTGCACAAGGTAAGGTAGGATCCGATCACATTCGTAGAGTGATCTTTGGAATATGAGCATCTAATAATCACTTTTTGACCATTTTATCAAAATTGGTAAAAATCCCTTGCGCGAAGGACATTAATTTGAAGAAATTCACAAATGATTCCTGCTATTGAGACAATAAATAAATTGAGGCCAAAATTTGATTTTTAGAAGGTCATAGACTAATGCACCTCAATAATTTTGAAATAACCAATGGCCGGACAATTCAACCAATCCATTTTGCCAATTCATTCAACAAATCATCAATTCATTTGACCAATTTACCCTTTTTAGGGTCACCTGGTCGATTTTTGAATAAATCATCAATTCATTTGACCAATTTACCCTTTTTAGGGTCATTCGGGCGATTTTGAATAAATCATCAAATCTTTTGACCAATTTATCCTTTTTAGGGTCATTCGGTCGGTCTTGAATAAATCGTCAATTCATTTGACCATTTTACCCTTTTTAGGGTCTTTTGACCGATTCGGTCGCTTTTGAATAAATTGTCAATTCAATTGACCAAATTACCCTTTTTAGGGTCTTTTGCCCAATTTACCCATTTTTAGGGCAACCGAGCCGATTTTGAATAAATCAAGTTTCGATCAATCTGTTTGATCAATTTACCCTTTTTAGGGAGATCTGATTAATTTTGGATAAATTTCATTCAATTCATTTGACCTGTTTCCCTTTTTAGGGTAATTTGGTCGATTTTAAATAAATTGTCAACTTCATTCAATCCATTTGCCCTATTGGGGTTTCATTGTCAAATTCCAAATTGGGAAATCTAGTCAATTTTGAAGAAAACCGTCCATTGCATCTAATCACTTGATCAATTGGGGTTTTG
This sequence comes from Coffea eugenioides, assembly GCF_003713205.1. Classification (NCBI taxonomy): domain Eukaryota; kingdom Viridiplantae; phylum Streptophyta; class Magnoliopsida; order Gentianales; family Rubiaceae; genus Coffea; species Coffea eugenioides. Next base: position 30,648,251 of record NC_040042.1, on the reverse strand, counting down.
ACCCGTAATTCACTGAGAAATTTTATCAACGAATTCCAATCTCTTTGATAGGAAGTTCGTCAAGGTCAAACCCATGCGTTTTGTAAATCAAAGGTAATCAATCCCTTCGGACGAGTTCCTCATTTTGACAAACGTCTCTTCTTATTCCAATGGGCCAAATTATTCAAAATTATTTTCACTCCATAAGCTGATTGGATCCATCAGGTATTGTATAGTGCCTGCTCTGGAGGATTGCATTTTCATGCTAGTCCTACCCTTGGCATAAAAGGGTTCCCCCATAGGACATGCATCCGATTTTTCTGGATATCTACTAACTCTTGCCTTTTTCTTTTCCTTTTCTTTATTTTCGTTGGAATAATTGAGCGAGAGTTGAATCTAAAGGCAATCTTTCAAAATTTTCAGGCAATATTTAAACATCGCTTCTCGTCGAAACCCCATCATAACGCGATCCCGTGATCAAGCCCGGAGAAGTCGTGTAAACATGAGTTCGCAACCGGAACTGTCGGATAAGTCTGCTACTACAGCCCAACCTGAGACTGCAAGTTTGGGGGTCCAACTGACCGAGATGCTTACGAAGTTTGGGGAAATGGCGTCAGAAATGGCCGCTCAAAAGAAATTAATCGATGAGCTTATCAGTAGCGGAGTTCAACCTGAGTCTGTACTCATCAGTCAATCGGGGCCAGAGTCATTGGTCATGCCCACGACCCAAACTACTTTTACTCCTCCCTTCATCATTCCACCTGAAGGAACTTTCACCTATCCTACCATACATTTGCCATACACTTACCCTCCTAACCCTTCGTTCTTTCCTACTCACATGCAAGGTCCCCAACCGCAAATCACCTCAAACATACCACCTGAGCCACATACTTTTTATCACACTGCTGCTGAGCCATTCCTACCAGACCATATTGTTCAAACCAAGGCAGAAATGGGGGAATCATCTGCTCCCGTTGATGTAAAGCTGCTCAAACGCCTTGATCGTTTTGATGAGTTTATGATGAAGAGTCAGGGGTTGAACAAGCAAGGAGTTCTGGATTACGACGAGCTTTGCCTTTTCCCGAATGTGCAGTTACCTGAGGGGTTCAAAACCCCTAAATTTAACAAATATGATGGAACTGGTAATCCCAAAACACATCTCCGACTGTTTGCTAACAAGTTGGGAAAGCCCGTAGATGACGAGAATTTGCCTTTAAGGTTATTCCCTGAAAGTCTGGAAGGGGATGCACTTGATTGGTACTCCAACCTGAAGCCCGAAGAAGTAAAAACCTGGATCGACTTGTCCAAAGCTTTTGTAAGGCAATACGAGTATAATTGCGAGCTGGCTCCTACACGAACCACGTTGGAAGGGACAAAAAGAAAACCCTCTGAGGACCACAAGACATATGCCAAAAGGTGGAGGAAAATAGCTGCAAAAGTCGAGCCACCAATGACTGAAGATGAAATCATTCGCACCTTCATTAAAGCACACGATCCCCCGTATTTTGAGGAAATCTTTCGCATGACTGGATGCTCATTTGCTGCTATCGTCAACAAGCTTGAAGAATATGATGATTTTGTGAAGGCTGGAAAGATCGTTAATGTATCGGCTCTGAAATCACAATTGGAAGCAATGCAAAATCAAGGCAGCAATAACAAGAAATTCCTGTTCAAAAAGAGGGAAGAGGAAGTTTCATCTGTCTCGAAACAAGGAGTTTCTTTCCGGCCTAGATCCCAACAATATCCCACCTACTCCCCCCATTATCCATACCAACCACACCTTCAACCTGTGTACCATACCACTATTAACCACCCGCAACCTCGACCAAATTA
>NC_040042.1:30521511-30645439 GCF_003713205.1 Coffea eugenioides | reverse complement strand
TGATTTAGAAAAGGTAGCCTTGACTCCAGAACCCTTTTCTTGAGCTTTGGAGGTGCGAGGCAATTGTAATTTCTTGCTAGACATGTTGTTTTCAATTGCAGGACCTGATGAAGTCACTGAATACTTCTTTTACTGTGAAACAGATCATTTAGGCAGCTTGCAGAATGCCTTTCTAGTAGAATCTCCTGGTGCTTTGGTATCACCTGTCAAAAAAGATATTGTGTTCCTCTAGTTTCATAGATGCCTTCTTTTTGGTTATTCTTGTGAGTGACCTCAAACTTGGTGACTGTGCAAATCCATGTTAGCTGTACAAGAGCATTGAGACTGGAAGCTTGTCTAGAGACATCTTTGCCATTCATCATTTTCGGTGAAGTTAATTTTTTTGTTCAATCCTTCCTGCAAATGAAATAGATCCGAAGCTGGAATCGTAACACGGGGTTTCTAAAGTACAGAAACTCATTGTCACCCTGTAAAACTGTCTCCAGGTCTAGCATTTACAGGATTAATCATAGCCACAGAAACATTTCACAACGCTGTTAATTTTGAGTTTGGTACAACTTTTACTCTTGACAATACCAACCAAGAAAAAAAAAATCACTTACATGACCTACCGCAGGTACCACAACTTACAAGCATTAATAATCAAAATGTTTAGTTACAGCAAACCTCGGACATCCTTCAAGATCTTATTTCAATGCTTACTTAAAATCCATGTGTTTTGCACTGTAACTAGATTTACAACAACTTGAAGTCTGTCCCACAGATTGGAATGAAACCTGAAACTCAGGGCTATCATGCGTAATGTAATTCATCATTCATCACAAATGTCAGTCACTAGGAGTGATAGTCTTCATCACTCTTTGCTCCCTAGTACAGCTCCAGCCTGTTATAGGTCACATGTATTATTAAAAATAATTTAAATGGATATAGGAAAATCACCTTAATAGCACATAAATCTTGTGAGGAAAAAATTACCCAAGCTTCATGGGATTTTTCGGTGCTTCATTCTTCTGTGCATGCGGCTGGCTTAGCTGGAGATTCATTGGTACATGTAACTCATTCATGTTGCTGGTCACATTTGTTGTACATATGCTCCCGTGTGATTTATTTATGTTCTCTTGTTCTTGAACCTGGATCCAAAACTCATTTATGGTCAGCCGGCTAAGAGATATTTCTCAGTGGACAGATGAAAAGCCAGCATTCTCTCTTGCTCTCTCTTTCCTTTCATTTGTTTGGGCTTATCTAAAGTTACCTTCTTCTGCAGTTGTATGTTCTCTTGATGAATGAGGTTAACCTTGTTGTACAACTCAATATTTTCTTCATGAAGATGATTCCCCTGCAATGGAGATAGCAAAGTACTATCAACACATGTTTTAGCTTAAGAAACTATAAAATAGCACTAATTGCTCACAACCTTCCGATGTAATTGCTTGATTTCATCAGTTAGAACCTGCTCCTGAAGAAATTAAGCTATGGTCAGGGTGATAGTAGATTAGGTATTCTCCAGGATCATTGATATACTTGATCTGGAATTATTGGATATTGCAAAGAATTGTCTTAGAAGATGAAAGGATCTACCTTTTTTACGCGGACTCCTTTCAAACTGACCTCCAGTTGATTCTCGAGCTGTACTAGATCATTGACGCTCAACCCAAATAATTCTTCTCCTAGAAGCTTCCTGCTCTTACATGGACACTACATAAGGTATTTGTTTTGTTCTTACCTAGACAGCCTCAATACCCTTTTAAAAAGCATATAAGAACCGTAATGGTACATTTTCTACCATTTCCTCTACATATCTCTTATCTCCAGATTGAGAACATAAATAATCATCTCTGTAGTGATGCATCTCAACTGAAAAAGTTAAGAAAGAAATAAATAACAGGCAGGTGTGATCCTTTATGGAAAAAAAGTTGATTTTGAAGTCAGATATTTCATTTCTGAATCAGAACTTTGACTTTCTTGAATAGATTTTTTTCCTCAATAAATTGCCATCAAAGCAGCCTTTCATTTTCTTTGTCCTACCTTATAAAATGTTTAATGCCTCTCCTGACTGGCAGCCAAAAATTTTGTCCTGTCCCAAATGATAAATATAGATGATATTCACTAGAAATATATTATCTGTCTAAAGAAGCATTCCTTTAAAGAAATTCGTGCAAGGAAAGATCAGCAAGCTTTCATCAAGTTGGTTCACATTAGATTAGGACATCTAGAATGTAATCATGACCTACAGTTTATGCAATCTCTAATTGAGTACATAAGATTATCACCTATCAGCCCTTTTTTCAGAGAAATGCTGCTTCTGTCTGAAAAGAATCACGTTTACTTAGATAGAACAGCCTAAGTGAGTGCATAGCTCATGTCCACAATTATGTCCATGGTTTAAGGTTCAGATATCTCCTTAAAGAAAAATGCAGAAAATTGACAGTCATAATTAACAAACATGGTTCTTCATTTCAATCCTGTGTAATAACAGTAGAAGAAAGGTGATAATAATAACTCACACATCTAGGGTCTCTGTCTGAAGTCAAGAGAGTACTATATTACAGATAGAAAGGCAAAGAAAGTAAAAACGCCAAGTATTCCAGACTGATTAAACCTAGAGCTTTTTTGTGTAAACTTTGCATTACTTATGAGATCGAGAAAATTTTCAAGTGATCGCATGAGAAAAAAGTTTATTGGGATATAAACTTACACTTCATAAACAATCAATCTCATTAAATTAAGTCAACTTGGGTTGGACACCTTATGTTCTTTAACAGCTGTATTAGCAATTTGCCTGTATTTTGCAATTCAGTCAAGTATTCCTATATCTCTAGCCTCTCAGTGCCCTCCTGTTCTGGTTGTCTATCACATCTCTCTATGGATAAATGTACTTGGATATGAATTTCATGCAAGGAGTAAAAACCACCTTTGAGGTTGCCTTCTATAATCTTACCTGTGGGTATCTTGCAAGTAATGCAGCTGCTGCCTCAAACTTGCTACTTCCCTTTGCCAAAACTGTCAAACAATGAAATGAAGCGTTTACCCGGTTTAAGATTAAAAATTCTAGGCATAGTTTTAAATTTAGTTCCCTTTGCTTTTACAACGAAGCGGGAGGTACGCGAACTGCCATATATACCACAATTATATCTAAAAAACAAAAGGCAAATGCATGTTATGAGTTAAATGCACTTATTATTCATCAGCAACAACAGGACATAGTTCAGCATTGTAAAATGTTATCAAGCAGATCCATTTTTGTCCTTTGCAAGTTATCTAGATGTTTCATTTCTTTGAAAATTGAGAACTCACTAGATTAAATGTTATTGAGTAATACGAAGTACACCTTTAGGATCTGTCTAGTTTCAGAATACTAATCCATTCCGACAAATTGTGAAAAAACAGAAATATGTAATCATCATAACAATGACCAATCAATGTCATTAATGGCAGTTAGCTGCCCTGTATTAAGATGAATTATCTGGGTAATGGATGTTCTACTGGAAGATGAAATTCACAAAGTATGCTTGTTGGAGCATATCACAGGCAATGTCACTTGCGCAGATGAAATTGTGCAGGAGCTCTTGCACTTGATATTTATCACACGACCGAATAGCTTCTTCCCTCAATAGATACTGTAAGTACATAAATAATTTTTTGTTAGTCTCACTGCCAGTAGGAACTTGCAGTTTGGTAACAGATTCAACAAGGAGTTGCCTACCTAAACCTACAAGTTATATAGCATGAACTTAGAGGTGTGACTGGAGACGTTGGTATGCATAAATACAGAACTGACTGCTGTGGCTTAGAGGAGGAGAAGGAGCCAATTTGGAAGCTGATTCTGACTTGGGATGACCTGCAGAATGGAATTAATCATTATCTCGTAAGTAAATGCCTTTGGGGGTTGGCTTAAAAGTAGTAAAACTCTTTTGAAGGGATGATATGTCAGGTACAAGGATCCAACTTTGACTGGAACATATCTGTGGAAAGAAGTTGGGTTGTGAATTTCTTCTAGGCCATACAACATCTTGAATGTGGCGTTAAGAATTCAGAATCTGGCAGACGAGGATTTTTACTTTTTAGGCATCTAAGCGATGCAATCACAGTCATGCTAGAGTTCTTAAACTGGATTTTGAAGTCAGCTTATGCTAGCATATCTTGTGCACAAACATTGCCATATTCAGCGCAGCAAGTCTCACACTCTTTCCTTTGCGGACACCTGCACATCTATTGTCAATCTTAAAACAAAACTGAGCAACATTATCACGAGGACGACTGGTTTTCTCTGAGTTAAAAGGTCGAGGTTGGATCAATCCTGTTACTGGGACCAGCATCTGATAGAGAACATTCCTAACATGCTTGTGGAATACATGATGGTTCTACCTGCTGTCACCCTTACGACTATCTGTAATGTAAAGGAGACTACTTACATATATAGGTTCAACCGGTTCTACCTGCCGTACCAAACTCGGGCTCTCCCTTACAAACGGGTTCTACCTGCTGTCTACATTATACTTACATTACCAAAATGTACCAAAATGAGCTGTGGGCATATAAATTCATATCTTCCTGTACCTTCTGGAGCAATGATTTTGGCTTTTGACTGAAAACAACTGGGAAATGGGTGAAAAAAAGGTAAGGGTTTGCTTGTCTAGAGAACGGGAAAACGATGTCTCAGTAGTTGGTTTTACTGCAGCATAGCTAACTAATTCAGATTTTGGAGTGATGGTACCTGTCCAATTCTGGAATTGAGTCTTAATCTTTCTAATTATTGGATTTCCTTAATGCAATGATTACACTTTGCTTGATTTACGGCAAATACTGAATATATTGTACGTGCATTCTTGGCTCAGTTGAAAAATGTTGAGGAAGGTTTGAATACTGGCTCAGAATGCAGAATCCACACTGTGATTACGTACCTTGTTCAAATTTCATGTCAAGTGCTGAGAGCTGAGGAATGGACAACTTTCCTCTTTACATATGGTGATCAGAACTCAGAAGTAGTAAAATGTGTTTATTGTCATGATACATACAAATGCTCCTCATGACGTAATCAAGTTTCAGATTAGTTCTGTCACTAACCAGCTCTACTTTAAACAATTCTTCTCTTCTACTTGGTAAAAAATTTGGAAAAATCCAATACTGACCTTCAATTAGAAGCAAAATTTTTTTTTTTTTTCAATTAGAAGAAATTTGAGATTGGTACGTTGATGGTCGATCTGAATATATACCTTATAGTATAAGCCCCTCTTTTCAAGTCGTGTATCCATTATGCTATGAATGCTTTTCGAGACAAGCAGTTCTGCTGCACTTGAACCATAAGGTGTTTTGTGTCCTTCCAAAAAAAAAATCTTGGTGTTTTGTGCGATGCACAATTAATTCTGTGTCTAGACCTCTGGCAAATTCAACTCCAGTTTTCTCTGATCACTTGCAATCTATACGTCCCACTGCCATTTTAGGCCAAATAGTTGTGATCTCACCAAGCAACTTGCAACGATGAAAATAATCTTGAAAAATCATCAAATTAAAATTTAAGCATAAATTCAAGCATTGTTACTATTTCTAGTTAAAATATCACCAAAAAGAAAAGAATTCAAACAAGCCCGAAAAATAGCTCGAGCTTGTTTGTCATAATAATCTTTTCAGGACATTTTAACTGGTAAAAGCTGAACTGCTTGACTTTTATAGTTGGAAATCCAATTAATTTGATGTAAAATAAATAAATAATCAATTTTGTTAGTTCATCAAAAGCGTTTTGATTAATTTTTGGAAACATGTAAACCATATTGGATTATTCAAGATTTTTTTTTTCCCAGTGGACCGGAGGCACAAAGCCCACGAAACATTTTGTTTCAATTCTATCTTTAAATTGTTTGTGCACTTTATGATCTGACGCACGTAAATAAATATCTGTATTTTGGTGTATTGCATGCATGTACAGAAGTAATTTAGAAATTTTTTAATTTGAGTTGCACCGAGATTTTATCCATTCTGCCAATCTCGATTTTTCCTTGCTTTGCCGTCGGTCGTATTTTGTTATGCCAATTTTCCATTGACCAAAATCAAATGAAAAATTTCAAGCTGAAATTTTATTGCATCTGATTCTCAAGTCATGATGCTTCTTCCCAGAGAGGTGATCGAGGTGTAAATGCAGGCGCACGTCGTCTCATTCTGGAATTCATTCCGTTTCATATCCCTAATGTGGCTCATTCGATCGTATGATCTTTCAAATTACAAATGACTTTCTGGAGCAGATCATTTGCCACTTAAGTTAAGTAGCTTGATTCGCTGAATTAATTAATCATGTACTATCACATTAAGTTAATTAATTTTCTAGTTTCATAGGGTTGCCTATATAATCTGTCATTGTTTAGTCATTAGTCAGTGCTACCGACACCATACGTACCTTGAGGATTGTCTATCTCTATAATGGCCTCGTGAATATGGAGATTCCTTTAGTCCATGTTGTGGTTTACATTTAAATTCTTCCGGCGTCACTCATCTGGGATCTGGCAACGTTGAATTTCCTGATGAACGAACTATCTTTCAATGGAGTTAATGTTCGAACTTGAAAGTCTTTCTCTCTCTCTCTCTCTCTCTCTCTCTCTCTCTCTCGCTCTATCTTTTGAAGCTGATCTCGCATGGCAACACCAAAAGTCCTGGCTTCTGCTCATTCCTCTGCAAATGCAAAGATAATCAATCATATTTAGGTATTCTCTTGCACAGGTGAACCAACTATATATGTTAATATATACTGATTAATACTCCACCTGTTATCCAGAAGCTCACAGCATTCTCCAGAACCCTCAGCTTGTTTGCTTCACCGCATGCAAACTTCGCCAAGCCTATTGGAGAATCACATGCTTGATGAGCCAAATATTCCATCGTCTTTACTTACTGCTCTATGCCATAAATGCGGTTAGCATAGAGAGAGTGTTTCTACGTTAGGTCCTGTGAACAACACTCAGAATCTATGGGTTATAACTAGAGGTGTTAAAATGAGTGACTTGGGCGGGTTTGGATTGGGTAAAATGGGTAATGGGTATAAGTGAGTCAACTCATTTATACCCATTTAATTAGAGGGTATAAATGGATAAGTCAAAAAATGAATTGGGTAACCCAATTACCCATTTATAACCCATTTATTTTAACTTTTTGTAAACTCATTTAAATTCATTTTTGCAAACTAAGTTATCAATTTATACCACTCTTTGTACCCATCATTAGTTTTAAATATTTACTTATAATGTTCAATAAACTTAATTACCAATTTTTTTTCATTTATACTCTATGTCACAAAATTACCTATTATTTAATAATTGAATAATAAGATATAAAAATTTGAACTAAGTACTATAAAAATTAATATAAAAACTTAATCCAAAAATTTTGAACCCCTAACATTTTTTTCATATATAAATTTAAAATTTCATTTTATAAAGATAAGAAAATAGGCTAAAATTTATCATAAATTAGTAATGCTGAAAAATGAGCAAGTTAACAAACTAAGAGAAAATAAAATAATAAGATAAAACCAACAAATAATAATAATAATAATAATGAAACAAAAGTAGTTAACATCATGACAAAATGAAAAATTTGAAAAAAAAAAGGTGGGGGAAAAGAAGAGACTTGGGGGAAGAGAATTCTAAATGGGTTAATTGAGTTTGATTGGTTACCCAATAATACTCATTTAATAAATAGGTATTATTGGGTAACCCATTTATACCCATATACAAAAATTTAAGATACACATACCCATCTATTCATGGGCGGGTATAGGTAAATTTAGTTAAGTGGGTTGATTTGCCACCTCTAGTTATAACTAAGGGCTTGCATGGTCTTCTTCTTAGGGCTTTACAGGACATGGAATTTTCATTCTTGGCTTCTTGTAAAGATAAAAAGCTAAGAATATTAGATTGTTGTCTGTGTCAATTGAACTGCTTGGACAACTGGCAGTTCTGTGTCGTTCACTTGTCAGTAAAAGTCACTATAAGACTGATGAAGCTACTCATTTCTGTTAGGTATATAAAGTCATGGTGGTCGCTAGCTTCGACGACCCCATTTACTTATTGACCTCCCCCATCCAAATGGAGCTAACTCCTTAGAGGTGCCTGCCTCCCAGATTCAGGTCTTCAATAGCGAAGGAGTGCCCCACGCTATCGGCCTATTTGCTCCATGTAAACACTTCAAGAGGAACGCCTTTAGGTTCGTCCTACACTTGAGCCTCAGGTATCAACTAGATATTCCTAGAAAGAACTAATCCTCTATGTGGAAACCGAGCTTAAAACGTACTAATTAGCATCAAGAACTGAATCTTGCATGCCTTAATTCATTGATGGGCAAACCCCGAATGGTCAAAGATCCAATTCCCCAGGACAGTATCCAAATGTCCGATGATCTCATTACGTGGTGAACTACAAACAAATGCTCGTTTGTCCTCTATATTTGATATCGTAAACACTTGCATCTGACTTTTGCAAGATGCATGCTACCCCAGGCTAAGCAATATGATAGAGAAATGCATGCCAGTTGAGATGAGGTTATAAAGTCACTTGGGAAAGGGATGAATCTTATGAAGGTGTCGAAGGAATACATTGTCTCATAACTTAATTGTGCGTTTGATAAAATTGAAATCTGAAAACCGAAATTCGAAGTGTAAATCTATTAAATTATTGAATTGTTAAGTTCCAAAACTGATACATTTTGAGTGTATATCACATAAAGTGATAAATGAATAACTTATTGCTCATTTTTTGAGAGTAAGTTTTACCTACGAATTCAGTGACATTTGATTCATTTAGATATTCAATTTTTCGTTATCAAACCTATCTAAACATATTAACATCTAAATCTATTAAATTTAAGTGCTGAATTGAATTATCAAATAAGGCCTTAGTCTTATTTAGTAAATATACTTATTAACCACAATCTTAAAAAATTCTCATAAACTTTTCAAATATTGAAGAGTACTCGTACATTTTAACAAAATTATAAAATATAAACACATAATAAACTTTTCCTTTATAATAGTTCACAAATAATACATCAATATATGACAAAATTACACAATTCCTATAGAGATAAAAATGTGATTTAAGAGTTTCCCAAAACTAACAAATGTTTATATTGCACTTTTGCCATATATATGCATCCAATATCACCAATTTGAATTAATATAATACCTCATGCACAAGAATATAAGTCAAAAGTAATATTGATATAGCGTAACATTTAGGAATCATCGTAAATGAACCTAAAGTTTTGTGGCTTTCATACAGATTTTTTTTATTTCCTACGATGCTCTACACGTAATTTGCTGAACTCATATCTGCCTTTGTCATTTGATTAAAAAATTCGTATAGTATGTGCATGTGTAATATTTACCATATCTTGTTAGCCATGGTAAATATACACTTAAAGCTTTTAATAAGCAGCAAAATTGTCTACACTGTTATTTCCTAAAAAAACTACATAACTGAAATATTTTAGTGGTTATGTGGCCAACTAACCAATATCACGATATGTTATATAGTACTTTTGATTAGAGGATCTTCTCTTTGCTATTGACTTTTTTTAAGTTGCTTCACAAAAAGTTATTTCTGGATATATTGTTGGAAATCACTTATAGCTTTAATCATGGATCTATGGAAATTAAGTTAATTAACGAATAGTTAACAACCCGGAAAAATGTAAAAGATTCCCATTTTCAGTTGAAGATGGCCTATTTTGTACAAAATCTCTTTAACATTAATTAGGCAACAAATGCTACTATTTTAATATTAGGATTTTTCTAAATAGACACTCACTAGTACATTTAAATCACACTTAACTACCATGTGAATGTATATACTAGTCATAATTATTATTCTTTCATGTATTTATATATTTTTTCTAATTAACTTTAATTTTAAAAAATTAAACATCTGAAGTATATTTTAATGAGTGTCAAGTCCTTTAACAGATCCTTAATATTAATTCTATCAAAGAACAATCAGCTGCTTCAAATAAATCACAATAAGCACAGAACTTAGAGACTAAAATGCTATAGCTTTGTTAGCTAATGACTTCCAAATTAGTTTATTGGCCTACAACAACTAAGCATAATGTATACTATGTTCATACCTTCACTATTTATGCACTTATCGAATTAATCATAAAGGAAGAATGTTTGGTAAAAGTTACCTTGATCTCAGAAGCAGGATTCAACAGTCTGTGGTGCTCCTCTTTCATTCTGTTGTATCTTTCGATTATAGATTTCATGCTGCTGATGATGAAGGAAAACCAGGGAAAAAAATTATAGAGATGTTCCATAAACAAAGAGGGATATTGGGGGGAAAAAAAAAAAGAAAATCTAACGAATTGAGCTGATACAGAAGCCCAATTTGGCAATTAAAATGTGGAATTTTTTATAGTTTTTTCTTCCAATACTTATTTTAGCGTCTCAGACTCTAATCTTTTCCCCTTTTTTTTTTAAGACTCTAATCTAGTTTACCAAACAAGGAGAAAAAAAAAACAAAGAAATAAACATTAGTCTATCACTATAACTTCTAGTTTGTTCCCCGTTTAGTTCCATGCATGAACCGGGAAAGTGTTGAATTCTTGAGGGGTTGGAATTATCAGACAAAACCCTCGGGCTCTAAGCATGCATGTTTCTATCAAAGATAAGCATTTGTCCGATCCAGGTCATTAAAATGGGAGCCCTGTTTTCCTTCTTACTTTTTCCCTTGATTTTTGCCCCTCACCCATTCTTATCATAAGTACTCTGTTAAGATTGAGGATGGCTGCTAGGTAATAAATACTTAGTTTCAAGCTAATTTGGAGCATGAAAACTGGAAAATTAATCAGTTAAGCTATCGAAATAATAGTGAACAATTTGTGTTGTAAGAATTGATTTAAATGAACTCACGTGAATTACTACAAGTGTGAGGATAATTTGAAAAATAAGGCTTGATAAGGGGCTTCATAGTGGAGATGAGCATCGGAAGCAGAAATTAAGAGGGATCTCGACTCCCTACCATCTATGGCACTGAAGCAATGCTTTCAATTAAACAGAAGCGATAATAGAAGGAGTTTCAGAAACTTTTTTCCTGGGTCTACAATTTCAACCTCAGGAGATGAAAAGGCATTGACAAAGCATTAACTATTTGGCTGTAAACATGGCCATACCTTTTTTCAAACACTTGACCAACAAAAATGACACGTTAAGAATAAGAAAAAATGAATTCTCATCCCTCACTTGAGTGTACATGCATGAACATCAATAAAGATAGGAATTTATAGAAAAAAAAAAAAAAAAAAGGAATTCTCATGCTACATGACCTTTCATTTAGTATACATTTCATTGAATTCTTTAAAACCCAAAATCTTCCCAAACCTAGTCACAATTCGATGACTTGCATCTTTTAACAATTTAGTACTTCAGATGACAAATTTTACTTCCCTTACAGCATAGACACCAAGAGATGAGGAGATGAGGAGGACTCAGAGGCAGCTATTCTGATGAAGAAAAAAATCTTTTAGGCCCACCTTTATTTTCTGGTGATCTTAAATAAAAACTTAAATAGATCCATTTCTAAATTAAACCGGCTGAAGGGGGAAAAAAAATTCAATGACTAGACACTTGTAATAATTTCAAATTTACTTGATAATGGTAAAGAGGAGAAAATGATAGGAGAAGATGCGAAATCAACAAAGGATGGGAGCAATGGTTATATGTCAAACTAACCTAGTGCTGGCATAATCATAGAGCTTTCCAGTGCCAGAGAAGATAATAACTCCAACTTCAGCATCACAAAGAATTGCTAGCTCCTTGGCCTTCTTCAACAAACCATTTCTTCTCTTTGAAAAGGTGACTTGCCTACTTGTGGAATTGTCGATCCTACGGATCACAATCTTTCCTCTCCCCATCTGATCTTCTTTTCTACGGTGTTAAATTTCTAGTAAAACTTTCCTTGCCAGTCTGCTTTCCAAATGATTTGACGAAATGAGTTACTTTCAAAGATAAATAATTAGTAATAATGAAAAACAAAAATAGAAAGCTTGCAGCACGGTAAAGATCGAACAATGGCACAATTTTAGCAGTCGACAAAAATGAAAAAGGGGAAAAAAAAAAAAAAAGAGGACATGAAAGGAATAAAAGGGTGCTGATAGAAGGGGCTTACTTACTACTTGAGAGAAAGAGCAAAAAAGGACTCCTTTTTGGAGGAACTATTTTGGAAGCAATTTGTAGCCTTAGATGGAAAGGAGAAAATATTAGGGTAAAAACCGTACCTCGAAATCAGGCTCCATCCAAGCCACAAGCCAATACTGATAGCCATTGCAGGAATTTTTTAACCTTAACACCGAGTCGCACTCGCGGGAGTATGAGATGCCTCTCCACTCGGCCGCTTTGGGCAAACACTTGGGAGACTTGCGGCGTTGACCAACCAAATCTGGTATATTCGAGGTAGTTGGATCTGTGCTGGATTGACACATGGATCGGGAGACAGGAGAGTAGGCACACCACATACTCAGAGCGAGTTGCTAGAATCGCTACCTCGGAGTCTCAAAGTGTTGTCTGATTGGACGGAGGTTCAAACAGTAGTTGAAATGAATTTAGAATTTTAATGAAATTGTCCCACGTATAGATCATCGACACGTTGGGGAATTAGCTGCTGGATTTGGGCTTCTTTTTTAGTGCATAATGTATATTATGCCCACCAAGAAGCAAAGAGTATTGCGAGAGGATATGAAAAATTTTATGTTAGTCATGACTAATTACTTGTCATTGTCTAGTACTATTTGCTCCAATCTCAATTAGAGAATTTTCTATCTCTCATGGGCAGCTCGATTGGTCACAGCAAGCCTCCTTAAGAACTGTTATCCAATGCCCGCTAGGGTTCGAGTCCTGTGGTTATCGTGTTCGGGGGGATGGGGCCTCTCCTCCCGGGCCGGTGGGGGATTAGTCAGGTCCGGTCTACCCGGTGACCCGGATACCCTCTCCGTCAGTGAAAAAAAAAAATTAGAGAATTTCCTATAGACATGCAAAGATTCCCCTTCATTCTATATGTATGTCAATGGATCTCACTTGGTTCCATAATTATTTAGGTAGGACGTGAATGGGAACCAAGTCGGTATTTACATATTCTCTCATTGATTTTGACTCAATTATTAGGCATGAAGTAGTTGGTCCTCCCCGACATAAAATCTCTCGCAAAAAAATTTTTTTTCTCCAATTTCTTTTATATATATATAAAGAAGTTATTGTATGACTCTTGGGTGGTTTTTATTTGACGTTTGTAGGAGGCGTTTTGGAAATGGTAAAATAGTAACGACATTAATTAAGCAAAGTGCACAAGTTTCTGCTACCTAATTTCACACGGTTTACCTACTTTCCCCTTTGGTAGAAAATGAAATCAACTCCTCTCAAGTATGTTCAGCTAAATTGATTACGCAAATTAAATGCATTTAAGACAATATTAGTGCGCTCAAGCTAAAGATGAATGTTTGAATTGTGACGTCTTCTTCATTCTTAAAGCTCAAGAACCATTAATTCAGCTCTTGCAACAAATGGCACTTATTTGAATCAGTAACTGAAGCACATTGATGAGGCCATTAAAGTGTGAGAGGGGAAGAATCATTTAGGGTGAACTTGACCTCCCATCTTCTTCAACATTTGCTCATCAATTTGTAAAGTAGGTTACAATAATGGTTGTTAATAAGATACAAAATTATGGATTCAAATGGCTCCATTGCACAGTATCAGAGTTCGGTTTGTAGAGATATGCTCAATTTTGCTCTTGCTTTCTAGTCTATGGGATGTATAGCTTTATTCGACAATCAAAATCATGAATAAACCTTTGTGCTTGCTATTGTAGGTAGGTGAAGTATGGAGAGATCTCGCTCTTAGACTGCATTTTGTTGCTAAGGTACATGATAACTCTATATTCCTACTTGATGCATGTCATTTGTTGATTAAATGTGATTACAATTGTACTTGATTCACTTGAATTGTGTGTGAATGATTGTTCCACTTTGAAAATTACATTGCAGTTGATGCAATTTATTGGTTCAATAGTTAAGTGACTGAGATGTTGTGTGTGGATAGAAATTGCCATATGTTATTTTCGTATTGAATTTCGTAGACTTGATAATTGTTTGATACAAGTTAGTGTTTGTAACGAGGAAAATTGATTTCCCCTTTAAATTGTAGATGAATGTATTGATCAAAATAATGGTTTTTAGTTGTGGTAGTTAAGCAAACAAATGTTATATCTAGATTTTCTATGTTTAAATTTAAGGCCTGTGGGTTGAAATTTAGGATAGATCAAACAAACAATATCGATAAACTTAATGCTAAGAAGCAATTTCGAAATCAAAAGGCAAGAAAAAGATATGCATTATTATCAGCGAAAGGAAAAGATAAAGTATGATAGAAACAACGAAAAATAAAGATAAAGGATAAAAAATACAAATTCGTTCTGTTGAAACAACTGACCAAAACAATGGTCCTGATTGAATAATCCAACTTTGTTTGAAAGATTAAATGTAGGGAAAAATGATACATATAATAACACCATTAGCTTCTATTTGTACTAGACATTGAAAAGGAAAGTAGGGGACCATGCCAACAACCTCTGGTTATTATGTGATGCAAATTATGTGATACCAAGTTATTTAACCACGCTACAGGTATCAATGCCTACGCTTTGTAGTTTGTACGGGACTTCCCACTAGTTTTTTTTTTTTTTTAAACCAACTTGGTTAGTAAGAAATACCAATTTAGCTAGTTGGTGCTAACTTGGTTATAACCGATATAAAATTTTGGGCAAAAAAATTTAAAAGTTCTTTCTCCAATTTAAAAACTACCAACTTTGCTAGTAAGAATATTAGTCAAGTGATTATGAAATCTCTGATTTAATTTTTAAACTCTCCCTCTCTCTCTTCTCACTTTTAAGGTCTTAGAGTGTCCTCTTGGACTGAAAAAAAAAAAAAATCATTTGCTTGTGCCTTTGGGCCATACTCATTTTAAAAACATTCATTTGCATAATACTTGTTAAGCCCCAACCTCTCACCGGAATCCAGATCATATGCAAATAAGCTCTAAAAAAAGATTTAAAAAAAAAAACGGTACGAATTAGTTAATGCCATGCCATTCCCAATAGGTATTAACACAAATTTCTGTAAACACTGCCTGCTATTTTGGAAGATATTTTGGAAAATCAATGATTGGCTATTGGGGTAATGTCTAGGACATGATATATATGACGGGCCACAGTCAATAATGACGTGGCATATGTTGTTTTGTCAGAATGAGAGAAATAAGTATTTTTAAGGCGTTCCTTGAATATTTTTGAAAATTTTAAATAAAGAAAATACGAGAAAATTTTTTTGTACATAGTTCGTACATGTCTTCTTCTTATTTGAAGATGGTAATTCGACCAAATAGACGTCTATAAATATGTACGAACAATTTCGGGTTTTTCTCCATATTTGGAGAGAAGAGTTCATGAGCTAATTAATCTTCTCATCATTTGACCTCATTTAGTTTTTTTTTTCTCTCCATTTGAACCTCCCAAGTGAAAGATACCTCAATTTTCTCTCCAAACCACTCCATTCAAGTAAGGCTGAGGGAGGAGTTGTTTGGAGCCAATTCACGGTATCAAATTCAAGCATTATCTTGTTTTTCCATCTTTTGGCTGATTAACATATTCAAATTCTCAATTACTCCTTCAGTCAATTTATACGTCCACTCATTCCTTTTTTTTTTTTTATTTTTTGGGTTCTTTGGGACAGAATGGATCTGATCTAGAAAGATGAAGAATTAATGTTCACATGCATAGTTCTTATGCAAAGAGACTCTTCTTATGTGCATGTTCCTTGAATGCCCGACTGCAATTAGATAGTTTCAGTAGAGCATTAAACTCGCCAACCTTCCAAGCTAGTGGGAAAGAAGAACAAGAATGGTGCCAAGAGATAACGCAGTAGTGAATGTTCAATTTTTTTTTTTTTTTCTGGCAGTTCTTTTTTAGCTTCTTAATAAAAATTTAGGAGAACATCTAACAAGAATTATTCCTTTCACCACAGATCTTGCTCTCATATCTGAAACAAATTATTTGAGGAAAAAGGCAATCCAAAGTGAGGAACCAAATTTGGCGCATGGAAAGTGAAGGAGAAAATATTTTAGAGCATTACCTTTATTCCTCAACGAATTCCATGCATGAGGGAAAGCATTCGGACACATCATTTTTGGTACACTTATAAGCTAAGTCTAGAATAATATAAATAATGTTAGTTAGTAATAGTTTAACAAATATAGGGTACGGATCCCACCAATTCTTTTTTTTGTTTAATCTGCTTAACAAAGGGTCGCAATCAAAACGATATTTTGTGTGGTTGGGCAATGCGGAGATTTTTTTTTATCACTTTTTTATTAAAAAGAATCAATAATAGTTCCCGTTCATCCCCGTAATGATTTGAACTCATGATCCGCTGATTACAGGTGAAACGCTTTGCCAACTAAATAACGTAGAAATTATACAATTTGGTTAAGGCACCATATCATTTGTAAAAATATAGCAATTTAAACCAACAATATAGTACCTTAATGAAATTGCAAAATTTCTTTAACAACTAGTTTTGAAACATGCCCAAAAAAAAACTAGTTTTAAAACACACTCTATGTGTGAGCAAGTAATCAAAACTATGATTATTTAAAAAAAAAAATATTTTCCATGAAAATTGGTTTTTCACCATGAAATGTATTCTGTAAAGAATATTTCTAATATGATAATATTCTTTTTGTACGGTGGTTAGTTATGTGGTAATTAATTTTAGTCATTACTAATTACCAATTGACATGTTAATACTTAAACGCAGGATAATTAACTCACAAAACTATTCTTGAAACTATTAGTTATATATGCGAAGAAGAAGAAGAAAAAAAAGGCAAGTACTCTTAATTAGTACTAGTTAGCGTGCAAGAGTAAGTTCAAAAAACGATAACCTGTCCTTCAATTCAAATTAAAGACGCTCAACTCATACCTAAATGGCAACCCCTTCCTGCCAAAGATTGGAGGGTAGCTGCAACAATCGAGTATTATTTTACCAAATAAATAACAACCCACAATCATCAAATTGTCAGTTTCACTTTCGCAGTCTGGGATATGTGATCTTTAAAAATGGATAGCCTCAACTTAATTACTACGTACTTACTCTCTTTGTTATTTGGATCAGATTCTTGATGTCGTGAACGAAAGAAAACATCGATCTCCACTGTCCGGCCTGTACTGCAAGACGAACAAATACAATATACAATATTATGATTGCATGTACTTAATATAATTACGCTTGTCAAGCAAGCTGTAATCTGTCTTCCAGAAGACATTATTGTCATGGGTCTTTCAGTTCAAGTGTGCACTTAACAGATTCTTCTTGTAGGGGCATGGCATGTCCGATGGATTCTTTCTACTTGAGCTAGCTAGCGCACTTCCACATACACATGTTATCTTGGGGTGCCCATAAAACATGCCTGAATTATGGCCGATTTCAAGAACGCCATTTTACATCCTTTTCTTATTTCCTTCTACCCTGCATCGGGAAGAAGTGCTTTGGTGCATAAAAAATTATGAGCGAATTGAAGGAAAGGATTTTATTATTGTATGATAAATGACTACACGATGATGGATTGTATCGATCTTGCCCAAACTATAAAGAGTTTTGGAATAATAACAATAAACACTAATTAATATGAAAAATTAGTTTTTTATCTAGTAAATAACTATAGTGAAATTAACAACAAATTATACCTTCTTTTTTTTTTATGTGCCAAAAGTTTTAAAATTCTTTCTTTGTCTTCAACTAATTAATAGTGCTTGGCTTTCATTTTGAAAGTACCTTTATGTATATATATATATATAAAATAGGCGATCGATATGATAATGTAAGCTATTAAACAATAATATAGTATAAACTTGAGAACCTTAGGCTTAATGTCAAGGGAAAATTTTTGAGAATTCAAAAGGGCACAAATTATAGGATAAGATTAAAAATTTTCCTAATCAATTTTAAAAGTTCTTCAAATTAAGCTGGATGGTTGTTGTCCACTCTCACTTGAATGTGAATGTGACTCCACCAGTGTGGACTGTGGGGTAAGCACGTTACAGGAACCAACTTCCAAATGTTAAAAACACAGTCCTTTTCATTTTTATTTCGTTTTAGAAATTGAGAATGCATTTAACAGAGATTAGACAAAACAAAGAGACAATGTGCATATGTATTTGCTAGATATTAACTGATGCATCATGTACTAAGAAGACAAAGTTAAAAGCTGCTGTCTTTTCTACCGCACTTTTAAGCTTGATCAAGATAAAAATACATAGATAGAGTCCTTTTTCATTTTTAATTTTTGGACCCTAAAGTGCGTAAATAGATTTCTTATAAAGCAGCATAACAACTCTTGGAAAATCCTAAATATTAGAATACGTGAGTAAGAGACAGTTCTTAGTATTCCAGTTGGAGCGATTTGAATAGACGGTGATGTATATTTAATGTGACAAGCTGTGGGTTCCGTTTTGCAATAAAATATGATAGTATTATGATGTAAAGCCAGCATGGGCTGCAAAATTGCCCGCATCGATGGATTCTTCTTCTTTTTGCTCGATCCGTCCTAGATTAATTACACCACTCGAAAAACAAATAACTAATTGAAACAGTAACATGCCCATTTCTTGCTTTCTGGAGCTGCATTTCCAGGTGTCAATGATCGAAACGAGATGTATAAACATAATTGACTAATATATTGGGAAGAACCAAGACTGCCCAAATCTTTAGTACTCCCACTTAGACCTGTCAAATTAAAAGAACCATATGTCTTAGTCCTAGCTCCATAGCCCATATCTTCTTTTTTTTTTTAATTATTCAATGCGGTTGAGATTTCAATTGCAGCAGCTTTCCGCTCCAACCAATGAAGCTGACTTTAGGTCCTCAGAATTGTGATTATTTTATTTTTTCGAAGAACAAATCTTCATCTTGGTAATAATCTAATCAGTCCCAACCCCTTGTAGCGTATCAACAGCAAGTGCTTGCTTGATGATAAAGCCAAAAGATGGCATCATGGCATTAGGAGGTCGAGGAAGGACATTGGTTGGAATAGGACTGTAAACGAGTCGAGTTTTGATCTAATTAAATCGAGCCTTGAGTTAATTTTATTGAACTCGAGTTTGACGAACTAATAATTTAAAGTTCTAGCTCGAGTTCAAAAAAATAAAAAAATAATTATTTTATTTTTTAAAAAAATAAATAAAATACTCCCTCTGTCGTGATCAATTTGTTGTGCTTTGGAAATCCCACATTTTTTCAACAATGCTCAGATTTCAAAAGGTAATGGGTTATATTCCAAGAATGCCCTGGTTGATTAGCTATGCAGCCTGACGTGTTGCTCCATTGATGGTAGGATAGAGTGGTGATAAGATTGTGGGACCCATACACATGATATATTTTCAAGCTCTTTTGGAGAAGGTGCAATGCACGAACCCTGCTGGTTCTAACGTGACACTCACTACAAGAAAACTGACTTTTCACGACGCCAGAAATATGCTGCAAAAAGTCCAAAAACCGCCGCGAAAACCTTTTTGCGGCACAAATGCGACGGAATTAAATTGTGTCACAAAAGTAGCCGTTACAAAAGAAAACGACACAATTTTTCAACATGTCGCATGCATTTGCATCACTCTACTTGCGGCACAAAAAATGCGCTACAAAATGTCCACAATGTCATGCGACAAAAACTTGCGTCGCAAAAAAGTCACCAATATAAAGACCAGAAATCAAATTTTTCATGGTACAATAATTATCATGCTCAAATATCCTAAAATCGAATATTATAACAAAATATAGTTCCACAATACACTAGAATAAAGTACCATACATTGTTTTAGTCAAATTCTACAATTGTTCGCTCCAATTACAAGATGTTTCATATATTCCAAAATGTGCTTGTCTTCAAAAGTACAACACTTCATCATACATCTCTCAAAAACATTGACAAGGGTTTATTTTACGTATTTTTAGTGTGTTTTATTAGTTAATTTTGGTTTGATTTAATATTAGTTTTATAACATTAAAATAATCATATTGAGGATTTTGGATGATGAAGATGGATTAAAGTGGTGAAAATAAAATATGAAGTGTAAAAAGGAAAAATGCAATTTGAATCAAGAAAAGTCAGGTTTTGACAACTCTGACACGTTTTTGTATTTTGACTATATCTGGAGCTACACAGATCAGATCAAGGTGATCTTGGTACCATTTTGAAGCTAAGAGATATATCTACATTTGGTATGAAGACATCAAAGTCCAGTTCAGCCGTTTTCATAGTCCAAAAGTTGAAATACCGAAATTCAACTCAGTGTCAAAGTGGAAAACAGAGCTTGACCAGTGTTTGTATTTCGATCATATCTGCAGGCTAAAAAGCTCAGATTTTGGATGATTCTTGAAGCATTGGAAAGCTAACTCAAAGGGCTACAACTTTGGGTGTTTTACAAAGAAATCCAGTTCAGCCTTTATGATAGAGAAAATCGCAGCTGAACAGTAAAGGACAAAGTGAATCGCGGGAGTACACAAAACGTGACTGTAACCCGTTTTGTGTAGGCGCGTTTTCCGGCCGCAATTCTGCAATTTTGCTCAGTCAATTCTCTTGGGTTCTGACACTTTCCAGCTACAATCTGCAAGAGAATTCGGTTGCACATGCTTTAGAACAGAAAGGCAAGAAAGTTGGCATATTTTCAAGTCAAAAAACAAAGGCTATTGACTATCTTAACAATTTCAGATTTGGAAATCAAATGCAAGCAAATTTGGACAATGGAAAAAGGAGCTTTTGGAGCAGTTTACAGTTTATTATAGGGAGCAACCAGGACAGCAGAGCATACGGGAGAACTTGGAGTCTGCAAAAATGTAGCTTTTCCATTCTCTTATTGTTAGATTAGTTTATATAGAGTAGTAGTTCATCCTTCTTGTTATTAGCTAGGCAAAGATGAAGAAGGAGATGAAGAAGGCAAGGAAAGAGCTTATGTGACAAGGGTTATTTTTCCTTTCCAACTCTTTATCTTTTGTATTTGATTCCAAGTTTAGCTAATATATAAGTTCTGGATTTTGTGTTTAATATGTTTAGTTAAAGTTTATGCCTAGAGTTATGGTTGAACTTGCTATATTTTGTTAATGATGTTTATTTGGTTATTTGGTCATATTATTTTGAGCAAGCTATTTATCACTTTTGGTTATCTAATCATGATTAACTGGCCATTAATTATGATAATCTTAAGGTGTTAAGTTTGCAATGAAAATTGGAATTTAACACTAGTTCAAAGAAGTGATAAGCCTAGAGAGTACACTCACGAAAGTAGAGGTGCACCTATGCGGCTTAAGTGACTTGTTTCATGTAATTTCATAGAAGAAATGAACTTGTAGTTAATTTCATAACCACGAGAGTAGGTATGATTTAATTACAAGTATAGTTGATTCACTACGAAAGTAGGTTTCACATACATTAGGAAATTACGCCATAACTAATCAAGATAATAGCATTCACTTAACCGATAATCTCATTTGCAAGAGTAGTAAGGAATTCCATATCTCTAGGAGCTTTCTGGTGTTATTTTCTTAAATTTTATATTTGTGGTAGTCTAAATAATAAAGGAGTTTGAAAACATCGGTAATTGTTCATTCTTCTCTGTGGGATCGACCCGATATATACCCTAAACTACTAGTTGATCTGTATACTTGCAGTGAACGGGTGTAATTCGGTATTTTTTAGCTTGCACGTATGTAAAATACCCGTCAAGTTTTTGGCGCCGTTGCCGGGGAAGATTTGGCAATATCGGTGTGAAGAGCAACTTTATTAATTTAGACAATTTTTCTTATTTTTGTTGTTTTTGTTGTATCTTGTGTGTTTTATGTCATTTTTTTTGAGTCAATTTTTATTATTATTATTATTTTTTTTTTCTGTTTTAGTTTGTGTCTTGGAATCTATCCTTCTTAACTGATCTTACTTTTGAGATTGTTAAAAGTAATTTTAGTAATGAGGAGGGTAGGTCAAATTGGGAGGACAAAGCTTGAGAAATGAAAGATTGGCAATGGATGGTTACCAAGTGCAAAACTCCTTCAACAGAGGTAACCAAGAAATTACTGAAGGTATGTCTTTTGAAGATGGTTTAAGGTGCTTAAAGGCAAAATTTGATGTTATGATGTTACAAGTTCAAATGGACACAATTATGCATGAAATTGAGCAAGGGAGGAATTTTAATACTTTTAATTCTTATCATGTGATTTGTGACTTGTGTGGAGGTTATCATGCTACTAATACATGTATGCAAGCACAAAATGTGGATTATTATGATGAATTAGAGCATTACAATCCTTGTTTTGATCGATATAGTGCTAATGCTTATGGTTGGGATAATCATGGTACTTATAGTGATTCTTCATATTTTTATAATTACCAACCTGAATGTGTCCAATATGAATCAAAACCATCTTGGGAGTTAGCTATAGAAAAATTAGCTAATGTGACTTCCGACCGTTTTGATAGGATTGAAAAAAGAATAGATGAATTAACTTCTCACTTTGGCAGAATAAATGAGCAATTGAGTGTATTGTGTGAAGTTATTTCCTCTAATAATTTGCAAAATGATCCTAGCATGAATGGTGGGAATGTTGTATGTGAAAATGGATTGCATTTTGATGAAAATGATGAATCTCAATTGTGTTTCAATGAGCAAATGTCCATTTCACATGATAATATCTTTGGAACTAACTTTGAGCCTCAAGAGGTGAGTATTAATGACTCATTTTTCACCCCTCTTGAGGAGTGCATTGAAAGTATAGGTTCTAAGGGTATTGCTGCCCAAGATACTCTCATGACATTTCCATTGGTAAGTTCTCAAGTGGTGCATATTCAAGGTAATATTTATGAAACACTTGGGATAGGTAAGTCAATTCCATTTCTCACATCATTAGATCATGTGACTTTTGCTATAAAGTCACCATGTAATGATCCACCACGACAAAAAAATGGTGGATTATTCGTTAACTAAGCCTCCTTGAAAAATGAGGTTCAATAGTCGAGCCAACGACTATAAATAAAAGCGCTTATTGGGAGGCAACCCAATGTTTTGGTTATTTATGTTATTTTGGTGTGATTTTATGTTTAAAGTATGTGTTTGAGTTATTTCGTTATTTTTCATTTATAGGTATTGGAAATAAAAGCAAAAGTGACCAAATGAGGTGAAAAAGGCGAAGTTTGATCAAGGAACTCAACCCCTCGATTTGAGTAATTGTTGTTTTTGATTCGTTACAAGGGGTTAAAATGCATGTTTTGATCATTTTACATGTGCATGCATTGAATATTTTAGCAAACAAATGATCTATGAAGCATTTTGAGTAATTAGGGTACCTTTTGTAATTTTGCAAAAGTTGAATTTCTGCTAAAATTCGCAGCAGAAAACGCGTTTCTCAAGAAAACGCGCCTCTGAATCGCGTTTTCATTGAATCGCGTTTTCAATTCTGTGCCTATAATGAAGAAAACGCGCCTTCAAAACGCGACAGGAAGTCGCGTTTTCTACAAAGTCGCGTTTTACAGCCTGATCAAAAATTAAAAACGCGACTTTAAATACGCGACTTAAAGTCGCGTTTTCCCACTTAGTCGCGTTTTCAGTGCTGCAAGATTTGTGAAGAAACGCGACTTCACAAAACGCGGCTTAGTGGCGCGTTTTGATGAGTCACGTTTTCTGAGCACTTTTTTTTTTTAAAAAAAAAAAAAAAAAAAAAAATGCAGCTTCCTTGATTCTCTTTTTCTTCTTTTCCTCATATATTTTCTTGTACCTTCAGTTGCTTATTGTGTATTTTCTATAGGTACATCACCACCACAAAGGCTTAGGAATTTAGGATCGCCGTTATATGTTTATTAAGCCTTTGTTATCATTTTGTTTCTCATTTTCCATTTTTAGGTTATATCACTAATGGTTACAAATGGAACTCATGAAGCGATGAAGACAAGCGAACAACATACCTTGAAGCTTCATATTCAATCACAACAATAGGGGAGTATTATTTTATTTTATTTTTTTTATCTTGATTTTCCTTCTTACACATTGAGGACAATGTGTATGTTAAGTGTGGGGGGAGATTGAGATTATATACATTGTATGTGATTGAATTATTAGTTGCAAATATTGGACTTGTGTTAAAATTCAAAATTTTTCTAAAATCTTGTCCAAAATTGCAAACTTGCCCCAAAAAGTTTCATATTTTTTCGATTTTATCCAAGGGGTACCAAGTTCCATACCATTAGTAGTTCAAATTCCTCCTACATTTGAGATAAATATATGTGATTTGGAAACTTCTTTTCTCATTTTAATTGGAATGACTATTATGTGATTATAATTTTTGCATTTGTAGGAAAGTATATTTTAAAGTGGAGAAATTATACTATATTTTTTTTTTGGCAATATTTGATGAAATTTCTTCTCTTTTATTGGATTTTTATAAGTAGTGATAAATAATGGTCATAAGTGCAATACTCTTCTCATGATTATTCTTTTGAGGAATTTATTATTATCTTGCTGTAAAAGAAAAAAAAAATAAAAAAAAGAAAAAATAAAAAAAAAAAAAGAAAGATCTATTCTACTCCAATGATTCTTTGTACTTAGTAACCGGGTCTCATCTACAAAGGTCGACTTTTCGCGTAAAACGGTACTTGAATTAAAAGAGTATGGCCAAAGCAACTTGAGTAGTGAAGTGGTTTGAGTAACCGGTGATCTTATTAAAAATGTCGATCTCGCGTCCAAAAAGGCATTCTCACGTATTAAGTAATATTTAGATATGTAATATTAATAAATATCTTTTTAAACAGAATTAAAAGATGATCATGAGTTTAGGAAGCATTATTATTGACCATATGAGTTGCTTGCTTGTGAAATCAGGTAAGGATGAAAAATCGATTTGAATTTGTTATAATGATGGTATAATTGGCTCTCCTTTACTTGATATTATGAGTACTTGAACTTAATTGAATAATTGCATAATGGTTATTTACTTTGTTTTGAGAAAATGAAGTTGAAATGCTACATATATTTATTTTCAAATTTTGGATCATTGTTGGTTTGTATTTTTATTGCTTGAGGACAAGCAATGGTTCAAGTGTGGGGGTATTTGACAAGGGTTTATTTTACGTATTTTTAGTGTGTTTTATTAGTTAATTTTGGTTTGATTATTTAGTTTTATAACTAAAATAACTAAGGTTTTGGTAAAAATCTACATTTTATGTTAAATTGGCTAAATATTGCATTTGTTGGATTTTTATGGGAAAAACTTCATATTTTGTAGGTTTAATGATTCAATCATCAAATGAAGTGCATTGAGAAGATATTTGGATGATTGAAGATGGATTAAAGTGGTGAAAATAAAATATGAAGTGTAAAAAGGAAAAATGCAATTTGAATCAAGAAAAGTCAGGTTTTGACAACTCTGACACGTTTTGGTATTTTGACTATATCTGGAGCTACACAGATCGGATCAAGGTGATCTTGGTACCATTTTGAAGCTAAGAGATATATCTACATTTGGTATGAAGACATCAAAGTCCAGTTTAGCCGTTTTCATAGTCCAAAAGTTGAAATACCGAAATTCAACTCAGCTGTCCAAAGTGGAAAACAGAGCTCTGACCAGTGTTTAGTATTTCGATCATATCTCAGGCTAAAAAGCTCAGATTTGGATGATTCTTGAAGCATTGGAAAGCTAACTCAAAGGGCTACAACTTTGGTGTTTTACAAAAAATCCAGTTCAGCCTTTATGATAGAGAAAATCGCAGCTGAAGTAAGGACAAAGTGAATACGCGAGTACACAAAACGTGACTTGTAACCGCGTTTTGTGTAGGCGCGTTTTCCGGCCGCAATTCTGCAATTTTGCTCAGTCAATTCTCTTGTGTTCTGACTACTTTCCAGCTACAATCTGCAAGAGAATTCGGTGCACATGCTTTAGAAGACAAAAGGGCAAGAAGTTGGCATATTTTCAAGTCAAAAACAAAGGCTATTGACTATCTTAACAATTTCAGATTTGGAAATCAAATGCAGCAAATTTGGACCAATGGAAAAGGAGCTTTTGGAGCAGTTTATATAGGGAGCAACCAGGACATGCAGAGCATACGGGAGAAGCTTGGAGTCTGCAAAAATGTAGCTTTTCCATTCTCTTATTGTTAGATTAGTTTAGTATAGAGTAGTAGTTCATCCTTCTTGTTTATTAGCTAGGCAAAGATGAAGAAGGAGATGAAGAAGGCAAGGAAAGAGCTCATGTGACAAGGGTTATTTTTCCTTTCCAACTCTTTATCTTTTGTATTTGATTCCAAGTTTAGCTAATATATAAGTTCTGGATTTTGTGTTTAATATGTTTAGTTAAAGTTTATGCCTAGAGTTATGGTTGAACTTGCTATATTTTGTTAATGATGTTTATTTGGTTATTTGGTCATATTATTTTGAGCAAGCTATTTATCACTTTTGGTTATCTAATCATGATTAACTGGCCATTAATTATGATAATCTTAAGGTGTTAAGTTTGCAATGAAAATTGGAATTTAACACTAGTTCAAAGAAGTGATAAGCCTAGGGAGTACACTCACGAAAGTAGAGGTGCACCTATGCGGCTTAAGTGACTTGTTTCATGTAATTTCATAGAAGAAATGAACTTGTAGTTAATTTCATAACCACGAGAGTAGGTATGATTTAATTACAAGTATAGTTGATTCACTACGAAAGTAGGTTTCACATACATTAGGCAATTACGCCATAACTAATCAAGATAATAGCATTCACTTAACCGATAATCTCATTTGCAAGAGTAGTAAGGAATTCCATATCTCTAGGAGCTTTCTGGTGTTATTTTCTTAAATTTTATATTTGTGGTAGTCTAAATAATAAAGGAGTTTGAAAACATCGGTAATTGTTCATTCTTCTCTGTGGGATCGACCCGATATATACCCTAAACTACTAGTTGATCTGTATACTTGCAGTGAACGGGTGTAATTCGGTATTTTTTAGCTTGCACGTATGTAAAATACCCGTCAATCTGATACAGAGCATATTTCAGAGGAGTTTCCCATATATGCATGGAAGTAGTAATGTCTCTTGATTGATTGTTCATTGCAGACTGTAGCCATACCTCACTAGTAAGAGAGACCGATCATGTAGCAAGTGAAGCTCTAAAGGTAAATTTATGTTGATTTTTTCAATCTTTTTATCAGTCGTTTCTTAAAATTAGTGAATCTGGACATAATTTTTGTTGGTTTTGCTTTTGCAGAAGGCGATTGCTTATATTAGAAGGATCCTAAGCACCGTTGAAGATGGAAGAATAAGTATCTCACCTTATGACACAGCATGGGTTTCTCTTATTGAAAATATTGATGGAAGTGGCACTCCTCAATTTCCATCCTCCCTTGAGTGGATTGCACAAAATCAACTCTCTGATGGTTCTTGGGGTGATGCACTATTTTCTGTGTGTGATCGACTATTGAATACTCTAGCTTGTGTAATTGCATTGAGATCATGGAATAATCATCCAGACAAGAGTGAAAAGGGTAACAACCGATGATTAGCTAACCAAGGTTTTATTCAAGATCAAGACCTGAGTATGCATTAACTACGAAATTACATATTGTCTATTGATCAGGAACGAGATTTTTCAAGGAGAACTTATCCAAACTGGGAAAGGAAGATTTAGATAGCATGACTTGTGGATTTGAAGTTGTATTTCCTCCTCTTGTTGAAAGAGCTCGTAGTTTGGGCATTGAGATTCCCCATGATGCTCCATTTCTAAGAGAGATCTTTCGTTTGAGATCTTTAAAATTTGCAAGGTATTAGCCCATCTTCCTTCTTTTTTTTTTTTTTTTTTTTTTATAAGTGGAAGGATTTGAATTCAAGACCTCCTACTTATAATTCTTGCCAACTTATCATCCAATCCAACCAACTCTCCCACCCTAATTAACAAATTGTTTTTGTTAAAAACAAAAACAATTTTTACAATGCATTAATAAGTTTTAAAAAATGTACCAATAGTTGTAACAAGGTAACAATTTTAATCATAGTTAGTAAAATATAAGATGGGTAAAATATGAGATATTATACGTAAGCATGTTATATGAATTTTTTTCTCAAAAGTACGATGAAAAGTTCGACATAAAAATACGTGTTCAGCAAAATTACACATATAAATTCATACATGAATAATACAAATATATTTGAAAATTACAAAACTAAAAGTATGGATAAATATACTATAGATTTCTAAGACTATGCTACATATATCCTAATCTTAAACTTATTTTTATGTATGAGACATTACATTTAATTAAAATTTATCACCTTGTTATTCAAATATGTATCCATCTACCATTTTCTTGATATATATATTGCTCTTATTTTCTATATAACTCAAGAAGTATGTCATTATTCTTATTCAAATTTTAAAATTTTTTGAAAAATTGAAGTATAATTCGTGAAGTATAATGCCTTAAAAATTTATTACGTGTTTTATATGGTTAATTGAAAATTACAAGTATTTTTTAGATGTATGAAATACGAAAGTTTTTTTTGAATGGCATGTACAAACGTGTATTATACAGGCATAATATGAGTATGGAAGGAGGTAAGATTAGAAGATATTTTGTGATAAAGTGGTGATCATTAATTTTCACTAGTTATACTGTATGTTTACCCTTATTAATTGGATCATAGGATTCCAAAGGACCTAATGCATGAAATACCAACTCCAATACTTTACAATTTGGAAGGATTAGAAGACCTAAATTGGGAAAAGCTGTTGAAGCTACAAACAGAAGAAGGATCATTCTTGACTTCTCCATCTTCAACTGCCTTTGCACTTATGCAGACCAAAGATAACAACTGTTTGAAGTATCTCAACGTTATTATCACAAAATTCAATGGTGGAGGTAATTTACTACTCCTACTATATTCACCTCTTCTTATCCAGTGGTGATAAGCAAGCAAACTATGAAACTGCAATTGAATGGCTAGACTAGAATTTCCCGTATTTGCTAAATTTAGTCATCTCACTCTTCAGCACCTACCGTCTATCCGATTGATGTGTTCTCACGACTTTGGGCCGTTGATCGCTTGCAACGCCTTGGAATTTCTCGTTTCTTCAAGCTGGAGATTAAGGACTGTCTGGACTATGTATACAGGTGAGAAAACATAATGGCTTATTAGATTATGAGCAAAAGAATTTAAAATTGCTAGGCTCTACTCAAGAGTTACGTATACTTGTCTACTTGCAAAATGGTTTTTTTTTTAATTCAGATATTGGACTGAAAATGGAGTATTTAGTGGAAGAAATGCAAGAGTTTATGATTTGGATGACACCTCTATGGGTTTCAGGCTTCTAAGGTTATTGGGCTACAATGTCAACCCTGGTAGGTTGTTATTAGCTAGATTGAAAGTTCTCTTTTTCTTTTTCTTTTTTCGGCATATTTCTGTTATCATATAGCTAGTGTGTTTCTTTTGAACAGTTTCTTTTCTCTTGGGATATATAGAATTTCGTATTCTTTACATAAATCCATCTGTCATTCAAGATGTTCATATGAGTTACAAACTAAGTTGCACATCCTGACCTCCTTTAAGTCATAAAACTTCTTACTGCTAATATTATACAAGGTTTTCTTTTTTAACTTTTTGGTATTTAACAACAATGCAAATAGTTTTAATTATTCACACTCGACGATCCTAGAACTGTATTGGAATGTCTATGGTCCAAGAACAGAAACAAATTTGACATTCTTGAAGTTAAATGGGTTGAGATTTTTTTTTTTGTCAACTCATTTTCAACATTTCTTTCTTTGTATGCTTCTATAGATGTTTTTAAGCACTTCAGGAAACAAGGCAAGTTCGTTTGCCTTGGCGGTGAGCTTAATGAATCTCCAACGACGATCCTAAATCTCTATAAGGCTTCTCAAGTTCAATTTCCTAGTGAGAATATACTTGACGAAGCCAAAAGATTCTCCTACAACTTTTTGAAGGAAAGGGTAGCAAATAACAAATTTGTAGATAAGTGGGTTATTTCCAAGGACATTCCTGGCGAGGTGCAATTTGAAGGAAATAACAAATTTGAATTCATTATAGTTTTAATGTTAATTATTTTTAGATATTAAATAAAACGCTACTCTATTGTGCAGATAACTTATGGAATTGGAATACCATGGTATGCTAACTTACCTCGGGTTGAAGCCAGGTTCTATGTAGAGCATTATAGTGGTGCTGATGATGTTTGGGTTGGCAAAACATTATACAGGTGATTTCAATATTTGATCTAAGTCTAGCTCGGCTGGCTAATGAATTTGAAAAACAAACAAAAGTTCAGAAGTATCTATGTTTAGAGAAGTTCACAAGAAACAAATAAATAGATAAATTCGAAAGCAGGAAATTTATAGTTTTTATGGTGGTATAAACCTTGATACAGAATTCAGTTATCCATCCAAAGAGAAAATCGAAGTGCTGCATTAACAAGTTTTTTTTTGTATGCTTTGTGTCAAAAAATTTAATTTGCATCAATGTTTATCCAAAATGCTCTTACATGGCCATCGTTAATTATTGAAATGTTTCGTTTGCAAAGTTCAATTAGTATCCAATGGTGTGTACTTTTGGATGTTCTCGGTTATGTATTTTAAAAATTTTATGGTGTTTTTAGATGTTATTGTAGACGAAATCGAAGAAAAATTGTGTCTAAAACAGGCCTTCCAAACAGACTCCAAATGGTTGTTTAGAAATTTACCTCCACTTTTTCTTGATTTTGGATTTTTTTTTGGGGCGAGGGCCGGGGGGGGGGGGGTGTAGGGGGAATGCACGCATCACGGTAAGTAGTGTACATCTGCTAAGTTGGCCTGGATTTTGAAGCAATTTTGGATTATTAATGATCAGCAATTAACCAGCTTTTTTTAAATCAAGATCTGTAAATCTCGTCATTTTAGTTGGTCAATGTAAATCTTCATGTTACATTAAGATTTCACTTGGCAAATCTGATAACAGCTTATTTTCCTAGGGTGGCCGAAATTAGCAACAATATTTATCTGGAGCTTGCCAAACTAGATTACAACGAGTGTCAGGCTCAGCATCAACTTGAGTGGATCAACATGCAGCAGTATGTATTCACAAAACGTTCGTACACCTTCTTCTTTAAGTACACTCTGTGATTAGTATCCATTTACTATATGGTCTTAATTGACACTTTATAATTGATAAAGGTGGTGGGCAGAAAGCAACCTTCCCGAATTCGGGATCAGTATAGAGAACCTTTTGGATGCCTATTTTCTAGCTGCTGCAAGCTTATATGAGCCAGAAAGGTCAATAGAGAGACTGGCATGGGCTAAATCTACGGTAATTGCTCAGTCTCTGACAATATATTTTGATGAAGTCGCTACATCAACAGAACAGAGGAATCGATTCATTGCAGCTTTCAAAGGCAATTCTTTTAGCTCTCTTGACAAGATAGACAGGTAAGTATAAGTCTATGCCTTTTAGCATTTGAGTTTATTTCAGTTGTCAGGATAATTCATCAGTCTGATTTGTGTTTAGGGGGGAAAAATAAATAAAGCAAACATTGTCACAACAAAAGGTCAAAAAAGAAAAAGATCCCTTTATGGAAAAGAAACGAATCATATGATCGACAAATTATTCTTATTTCTAGTAAAACTAATGTTGAGAAAATAAGTTTCACGCAAATAGACATCTGCATTACAAGAAATAAAACCTAATTAAAATGTCAAATAATAGGTTGCTGGCTATGATTTATACTTTTTTTTTAAAGCAAGAAAGGAATGAAATGTAAGAAACGAGATGATTACGATTTAGTCGTATAATGTCATTTTCTAACCGATAGGATGGGAGAGAGACTACTTCGAAACATTCAAAAGTTCATTCACCATCTCTCAGTTCAGACATTTCAAGGGCTGGAGAGGGATCTAACTCAGCAATTGAATGATGCGGTGAGCTTGAAGCAAATTTTCTTGACAGCTTCCTTTCTTCTCTCCTGTTTGCTTCCCATCAAAACTTGAACTGGAATTGTTTTCTACAGAAACGTAACTGAACCAAATCTGGGTGTAAATCCAATTTTAATTTCTTAGTAAACTAAAACTGCATCAAGAAATTCTGTCCTTAGTTATAAAAATGTATATTCTGTTAGTTGTAGTATTTTGAATTTACTTTTGAAACTTGATAGTGGGAGGCGTGGTTGACAACAGCATTGAATATGAAAATGGGTGAATACCCAAATGAGGCAACATTGATAGTGCAGATTCTGAACCTGTCCACTGGAAGGATAATGTGTTCAAAGGAGATGCTGTACAATGACGACTACAAGCATTTGTCACACCTCACGGATAAAGTTTGTAATCAGCTTCGCCAACATCAGAAAAATCAAAAGGTATGGCAGTCAAAATGTGCTATGAAATTTACAATCTTTTAGCTATGACATTTATTTCCAACCTATAACTAACAAAATGTTGCTCCTGGGTAGACATGCCCCTACTTACGAATTTTATTTTCCTTGAATTATAATTTCCAACCAATTTATTCGAATTCCAGCGCCCTATTACATATAGTTTCTGATGCATTTACATATTCTATATAAATTTGTGAAAGTAGCTTCTTCTCCTTTTTTCGTCATAAATCCGAACCAATTGGGCTATGATCATTAGGAAATTCATATGGTGTTCCCAGAGATGAATGGCGGTTCACACGGTTGTATCAGATCCACAGAGATTGAAGCTGACATGCAAGAAATTGTTCGATTGGTGCTTCAAAGCCCCCCTGAGAACGTATGCCAAATGGTCAAGCAAACATTTCTGACAGTTGCAAAAGCATTCTACTACATGGCCCATTGTTCCAAGGAAACTAGGAGCAGCCACATATCTAAAGTGCTATTTGAACGACTTTTGTAATGTTCATGTATGATTTCTCAAATTGAAGTCTTTTGTGGAAAATTCAGGTAGTAAACTAAATTAATATCTTTGAAATAAAGCGAAAATGGAAAATAAGTCCTTATGACTGAGCAAGCCAAATTAGTTGGATACTAACATTAATTGGACTAATTCCACCTTGTACCCCATACCCTATAACTGATTCTCATTTTATGCTTTGAATTTTAATTTTAGACACATTACAGTACTCTAAGCTTTCATATTTGCCCCACTTTAACTCTTTGTTTAACTGCATTGAGAAAGTTGATGGATTTTACATACACATCACAACCTGTTAGTTAGCTGATCAAGTTTCACCTACACCCCTAACTTATTGTTCGCTTCAAATTTGCACTCCACAAACTCCGACATTTTGACACAGTACGCCCCTAAATTTGGTTGTAATATGTTCCTAAAAATTTTTATTGGGTATTCATGCAGCTCTTTTTAAGAATTGTTTTACCATGATTTTGGAGGCTTTTTAGGGTTCTTCTTCACCACTTTTGTTTTCTGTTATTATTGCTTTTCGTTACAATAATTTCTTTTTTCTGTTGACGTAGCCACATTTGAAAGGTTTAGGATTATGATGACTTAGGTTTATTTAATGGCACTTAGCAATGTAATAGGGACTAAGCAGAGGTGGGATAGAAAATTTAGAAGAGGTTGATAGAAAGAAATGGTTTGACTCCAATTATTTGACTTGGCTTCAAAAGCGTTTGCTTCTACAAATATATGGAAGAAGACGTAGAGGGGCCAACGCCCCTTGGAAATATAGCAAAACAAATTTTTCACCCTTATAAATATGAAAATTTTCAAAGAGATCCTTCTAATAATAAAACACTTGGCCCAAAAAATGTACATTTTCACATTACACTACACAGTGGAATTTTTTCTATTGAAAGTGTTACAAACAGACATCTACTTGGAAATTGGCAATCATACACGAATTTATCATAAAATCATAGTAAAACACAATCGCCGACGATATAATATGGTAGCCAAGATCGCTGGCAAATCCGCGCCAGCAAAGGTAATTGACGACAAAATTTGGTATTTGTCGCTTGAATAATGAATAGGCCACAAATTTCTTGGTTCATAGATAATAATTGGACTTTTTCTGACAAAAACTGTTCTAGATGATAGCAGCAACAATCGTCGTTAAATGTATCCTGTTCGTTGCCAAAATCCTGTACCCTCTTCTGACCTGGTGTGAATGTGTGATGAAACAAATTCTTTAACGAGGAAATTTGGCATTGCAATTAAAGGTTTCTACCTGTGAAAAGTTTCATAGGCAATATTTTAAGATAGGCATACGAAGTTTCTCATAGCTCAATTGCTATATCTGGGATTGGCTCCTTTGGAATGCATTTTTTCTTCATTTTCTAAAATGCACATTTAGATACATAACATATGTTTTCATTTATTAGGAAGGAATATATATGGTCATTTTAAATTTGACTAATTGTAATCTTTATTAATAATTGAAAATAAGTGTCATGCATACTTGAATTGAGGAAAAATCCAGTACAAATGAGCCAAGTCCTGCTATATATTTGTCTAAACTCCTATTTTGTTGACCTAATAAGTCAATTTGCAAATTTTTGTAGCGCACATTGTTTTTAAATTTTTTTTCTTTTTCATTCTATTAATGAGGATACATACCAAATTATTTATTTCTTTGCAAAAGTACAATCGTTTAATTTAATATTGCAACGTTTTGACATATAAATATGCTCAGCAATATATTGAATATCATTTCATTTATCAAATTACTACACCCGAATTTGCATATTAGATTGAATGCCTCTTATTCTTTGACAAATAAAACTTAGGGTTAATTCCATTTTGTCCCTCCAAACTTTGGACGATTACCCACTTCAGTCCCTAAACTTCAAAATGGGACACTTAAGTTTCTAAACTTATAAATACTTCCCACTTAAGTCCCTAAACTTATAAAATGGGATACTTAAATCCCTAAATCCTTATAAAATGGGACACTTCGACCACCAACGGCATTCAAGATTTGTTAACAATTTTCCTTAAGTGAGAGGTATTTATAAATTTAGGGACTTAAGTATCTCATTTTGAAGTTTAGAGACTAAAGTGGGTAACCGTCCAAAGTTTGAGGGGACAAAGTGGTATTAACCCTAAAACTTATGTTCTCAACCCACATCAATTACATGAATATATTATTTTATTGGAGCAGGAAAGCAACACTTACAAAGTGGACAAGTTGTTTTGTTAATTTCGATGAATGATAGTTTTGGGACACACAAATCCAAAAGCATGTAGATGCAAATACATGGGACGAAAGAAGTATATACAAAAATTTGGTCCCTTGTCGTTTAACATCCCGGAGTTCCATGCAAGTGGATGCTCAGCAATTCCTGACGCCAAATCGTTCTCGCTATTCTATGGCTTCTTTCTGGAGTAAAAGTTCACATGCCAACTGAACAGATTTTTAAAGCTGGCAAAAAAGATCTAGCAACTCCTTAGACTATATCTTTTTTCCTTTCTTGGCCTTCGAATAAATAATGTATACTGCTTCTTGGTGAATGGTGTGAAGATTGTCTTACAGCTAAAATTTTGAAGGTAATCAAGCATCATGTAAAATACATCTGTTCTGTTCCCAATTGAGAATAATAGTTAACTCTTAATCGGCGCCAAGCTAATAGGACTTCCATTTTGCACTCCCTTAATTCAAATTAATTCTCACTTTGAACCTTGGATTTCAATATTAGATAAATTGCATGCTAAACTTTCATCTTCATCCCACTTTGACCCTTTCATTAACTTACATTCTACGAACGTCCATATCACTAACCATTCACCAACAAGCCAAATTCACATTCGCATCCATAACTTATTTTTGTTTCAACTTTGGACCCCTAAGCCAGTTTCTAGACTTATGGCACTACCTTATACAGATTTGACATACTGCTATAGATTTCTAGACTTATGGCACTACCTTAATCCCTAGCGGTTTTACTTGATTTAATAATTTGTAGCAGAATTTAGGTAACAAAAGGATTTTGGATAGGTGAAATCACTGGAATTGCTAGAGTTGCTTGGAAATTTCGAAATTTAGTTGAGTACTTGCTGAATGGGTTTGGTAGAATACTAAAATTGCTAGAACTGCTAGAGTTGCTTGAAAATATTAGGATTGAGTTGAGTGCTTGCTTAATTGATTTAGCAGGGTAATGGGTTTTGCAGCAGTCGTAGTAAGAATGAACTGATGAAATAGATATGGAGAACCATTCTTTTCTTTTCTTTTCTTTTTTGGTGTTTCTAATTATAACCACAATGCTATTTTAGGATTTTTGAGGAGAACCTAGCATTTTGGTCTACATTGTTATTTATACCGTGAGAGCAAGGGAGATAGGTCTAATTTTAAAAACTTGAATGTAACTACCTGCAATTATCAGAAACTTTAGG
Source organism: Coffea eugenioides (assembly GCF_003713205.1). Taxonomy (NCBI): domain Eukaryota; kingdom Viridiplantae; phylum Streptophyta; class Magnoliopsida; order Gentianales; family Rubiaceae; genus Coffea; species Coffea eugenioides. The sequence continues at coordinate 30,609,030 of NC_040042.1, read as the reverse complement.
GAAAGTACACACACTTCTACCACCTGAATAAAAAATTCCTGCTAGGATAAAGTTTGGTGGAATTGGGCCGTATGTGTCAACAGCAAAATAAAACAAAAATGTAGTGAAATTTAACCACTAAAATTACCTTTTCAGTTTTTCACATTATCCTACCAATTTCTGCTATGAGATTCTAACCTTTCACTTTTCATCTCTTCATCAAGAAATGGTGATGGCTTGCAGAAACAAAATGATGATGCCCTATCCAGATCACAATATCAAGTTCCCCAAGTCTCCATTGTGTAAGTAGTACCATTTGATCAAAACCTTCATGCAGATCACTCGGTCATTTGATCGCAATATTCCTTGTTCCACTTCACAATCATTCAAAGATTGCCTAGGTAAGCAATTCTGCCCTCTTTTCTTTTCGCAGATGTTGATCTCGGTCGAGCATCAGTAACATGCAGCTTCAGTTTGTCATCGGTAACGAAAATCTTGATTTAGAAAACAACTTAAAAGAACCATCCACTTGTACAGACTCTTCCAGTAAAGGAAAAAAATTGTGCTCAAAAGAATCATTGGTCTCTGCAGGATACAGAAAGATCAATTAGAACTATACAAGGGTTACTGAACAAAGTTGAATTATCAATATCTGCTTATGACACAACATGGGCGGCCATGCTGCCGTCCGGGGGTCTTAAGAAACAAGAAGTTGGATCATGGAGCTTAGACTCAAAGGATTGTCAACTGGTTGAAGATTCCATTTCTTCCAGGCTAGCCTCTCTGCTTTCTCTGCGAAGGTGGCGAGGAGGTGAGAAGTTCACTTATTTGGTTTCATATTGGATGAAAGAGGATGAGTAGTCTTGGAATTAATTATCTTGAGATTGCTAATCTTGGATCTATCATTTAATTAGAGACAATTGTTTCACACTTTGTTCTTAGTGGATTATTCCTCGAAAATTTTGAAAATAATCACACATCATATTAGTCATGTACTGTGAAAAAATCGTGGGAATTACTAAATGACTTTAATGGGAGAAGCGACATGCCATCTAGCACTTTCATCCCATTTAGTTGTCGTTCCTGATAAATAGTCATGTCTCCTCTAAGGATTTATTTTGTCCCAATTTTATTGTCTAATTCACTTATCTGGAATTGGTACTCCCATATTCCAAACATGGGATTTAGCGATATAGTACTACAATCTTATATCATGTCATGAATAAATCAAATAATTAATGCTTTATCCCTAGAATGGTAGCGGGTTGGATATTTTCAAAAATTCCTCTCACCAAATTCTAACCCATATAGCTAAATTTTTTACCAAACCCTATCCGGTAAAACCCTATCGATTTTAACTTCCATTACCAAACCCTTTCACTCTCGGGTTCAAATTATCCATCGGGTATCTCTGCCCGCTAATTTGAATAATTCAGAAAAAAGGTAATTAACTATTATCAAACTAAAATTAATACATACATAATATTAAATCAACACATTATATTAAATTTAAAATTTTAGTAGAGTCATACAACCTATAAGAGAGGAATTCAGCATTTTATGAAGTGTAAAATGCATGTGATTTGTGTGTGTGTGTGTGTATATATATAGATATACACGCATATGAATGTATGTATGTTAGATTTCAAGTTTCAAATTTTTAGGATTCTCTTACCAAATCTTATTAGATTCTCCATCAGTGACCCCTCACGAATGCCAAACTTTAATGAATAAACCATTGGGTCGAGTATCTGCAGATTTCGAATTTTACCTTGTCCATTGTCATCTCTACTAACAACTATCCAAGGGGCAAGAACATAAATCCCTATTTTAGGTGCTATTGTCATTGAAAAGTGGGGGCTGCTTTCCTAAGTTAAATGTTAGAGATAAAATATTTTTAATGATTTACAATGTGCTTAAAATAATACAAGGATTTTTCTAGCGAATCTTTTGGGACACTTTATAGCACATTTAAATTATATTTAACTCATCATGTGAATGTACAAACTCATCCAAATTAGATTCGTCTTTCTGGGAAATTAGCCCAACCTATTTTAGAATAGCTACGCAGGCAGAGTTCCTGTCCCTCACTCTATGTTTTTCCCTTCTTAATGAACTATCCAACTGTCATAGTTACCATATGAGCCACAAATATCCACTGCTATTGGGGCATCAACAATGACTTCATCTTGATTTTGAATCCACCTTTAAGGAAATGGAATTTATTCGATATTCTCCATTTACTTCGTGCTCCCACTGTTCCTGTTGAGTTGCCTTGGTTGAATTTGCATCCATTATCTACATAAATACGAAGAGGGACTAATACATAAATATATTTTCACATGGGTAATCTACGATTATAAAGTTTTACAGTGATCTACCTATGCATTTTACCCTGAATTTTAAATGTGCATTTTAACTTTCTTTGAGTAAAAAACCATTATTCTACTGCAGCCACATATTCTTTACATCAAAGCAATTTTTTTTGTCATTTATAAAAGAATAACCTTTATTTGGTGGTAAATCGAGTTTATACCCGAATATTGTATGACCGTTTTTTTTTTTCCTCATATTTTTTTATTTGGGATCACAGTTCCCCCAATTTGTCATTTGAAGTTAACGTTTGGGCTCCAACTCATAGACACAATTGAAAAGTTGGGATTGGAACCATACTTCAGGCGTGAAATAGAAAGAATATTGGATGAAACATACAAGTAAGATTTACGTGAATTTAAGTAACTTGCCAAATTAATTGTACAACTAATTGTATAATTGTCTCAAATTGTCAAGTTTGAACAATCAGGTCATGGCAGAAGAAGAATGAAGAAATTTTCTCCGATGTCAGTTGTTGTGCCATGGCATTTCGATTTCTACGACTAAGAGGATACGATGTTTCTGCAGGTACGGAGAAAATTTGATCAGTTAAAATGTAATTTTGTTGACAAAAAATTGGCTTAGCTCAATTTCCACAACAGATGAACTGGTGAACTTCGTAGATCAAGAATTATTTTTCAGTACAGTAAGCCCGATGTTCACAAATGTGACTACTATTCTGGAGTTGTACAAAGCTTCCCAGCTGATTATGTATCCAAATGAAGAACCTCTTGAGAGAATCCAGGCTTGGACAACAACTTATTTGAAGGATCAGTTGCTAAATCAGTCCATAATCGACAAGAAGTTACATAAAGAGGTAATGAAATTACTCTTCAACATACTCAATTGCCCACAATAGTTCGATAGTTCGATTGTGAAAACGAGCTTATATTTTTGTTATTTTATCGTCTTCAAGCCATACTACTAATGTTTTACTGTCTTAATCTAGCGGTAGAAGCAACCAAGATTGAGCCCTCAGAAAGAAAGGTCCTAGGTTAATTCTCCAAATTGGGAATTGTATTCTAATTTGCTTCAGTACTAGGTCACTGCAAACAGAAGAATGAAGATATATAATTTTCTAGTTGTCACTTGTTTGATAACCCCATCAATTGCTATTTCATTAAATTTATTTGATAACAGAAATTTTTTACCTATAGCTACATTAAGAGCTTGCATGCAAAATTTAGGGTCCAAGTAAGATAGTAATACTTAGTTAATGTTTCACACATGACACAAATAAACATGTACTTTTTCTTTCACACAATTCCGTACATACAAATATACTCTCTCTAACAGACAAACTAATACTTTCAAAGATGTTCTCTCACATGCACACAAACATAAAAACCATATGCATTTTTCTTTTCTCAAACACAATTTTTCGCACACATAGGCATTTTCTTGCTCTCTCTCATGTGTGCTGTTATATTAGTGTACAGTAAGTTAGCACTATTATTATTAAACCATATGTATATATGATATAAAATATTTTAATTCAGTTCTCAAATCAGTATTATCCTACAATATGATGTTGTGAGTTCAGCAAACTAGTTCATCAGCAGTTTTCAGCTTTCAAAATTTCGAACTTCAGTCTTTAGTCTTACCAAATTCCAGTCTCACTTTTGTGGGTTATTGCCCATCTTTTTAGGTTGTTCACTCTTAGTCCCGTTGTTTCACAAAAAAAGAAAAAAAAAAGTTTGAAAAATGACAAACAATTGTTCTTTTGGTTTCTTCTTTTTTTTTTTTTTTTTTTTTTTTTTTTTTTTTTTGCGCAGTAGGGTATCTGGGCCCATGGACTGGTAATACCGTACGGCCCAACTAATCCCTACTGCGAGCTGGGAGCGGCTCGCCCCAAGCGTCACCAGCCTCGGTAATGCCGGGATTCGACCCCTGGACGTGGCTCTCCCCCAACTGGGACTACAACCACGGAGCCGAACCCGGAAGGGCTTGTTCTTTTGGTTTCTGTCAAATTGATTTCATAACACCACTGTGCACACCATTCCTTATGACCTAGAAAGCGAAAAAAAATAAAATGACACATTAGCACAACAATTTGAAGATGATATTGACACCTTAATTGCCCACCACAATAATTAATTGTTATCTTCTTCATGTTAATATTTAACTTTATTAGGTCGAGTTTACTCTCAAGAATTATCATGGCACGTTAGCGCGGGTATTGAACAGGAGATGTATTGAGCTATATGACATTGACAAGCATCACATTCTTAAAACATCTTACAGGTAAATATTCTGAAAATTAACTGCCATATATATGTAGGCGGTGTCCAAATTGTTGCAGGAGATCATTAACCTATTTTCTGCTACTCTGGGTGCTTCAACACTGCCAACAGAGACCTTCTGACCTTGGCAATACAAGATTTTAACAGTTGTCAGGCCCTCCATCAAGCTGAACTCCAAATACTTGAAAGGTAGGCATGTTTGCAAAGTTTGTACATAGTGCTAATTGATGGGAAAATGAGTAATTATGTCCTTTTATTATTTGCATCTTTTGTCTTTTTTATGGGTTTTTCAAGAATTTGTCTATTGACGATTTTATTTTTTAAATTAGCGTCACGTTATTGAAGAGGTTATGTCTTTTTTTTTCCCTTTTTCTTAGGGGGTTGGAAGAAGGATTCTAGAAATATTTTTACATCATAAAAGTGAATTCTTCTTATTTAACTATTGAGTTAATAATGACTTTCCAGCGGTCCATAAAGTATAGGCTTAGTGTCATTTTAGTCATCCAAATCTTGTTGTGCCTGTTGTTGAGTCCTTCAACTTCTTGATTTGTCTTTAAATGGTCACCCACCGTAATTCTGATAAATTAATCTATGTTTTCCTCCCACAGAGTTTGTTAATTTCGGATATTCTCCCCAGATTTAAATATTTATGGAACTTCTTTTAACAATTTTGCGTGTAATTTTGGTGAATCAAACATTTACATTTTGATGACAAATAATAACATTTATATTTTTTCAACTCTATCAATTTTTTTTTTTTTGGGGATAGAGTTGAAAGATTGAGAATCAAAGTGACAATGCACATAGAGTTATGGAACCATTGACATAGTTAACCCTCAAGCCTTTCTAAAGTAAGGCCAATATAACCTTTTGCCACATATTACAATGATTACTTCTCAATCCTCCGCAGTAAAGAAAAATTCTGATAATTCATCTCCAAAGTAGTTTCTCTTTTGCTCCCCTTTCACTAAATTCTGTTGTGTAAAGTTTAGGTAACCAATCGATTGTCATATGCAGATGGTACGAAAAGAACGAATTGCAGAGTTCAAGAATCCCAAAACGTGTTCTACAATCGAGTTATTTCATGATTACTGCTGATGCCTTTGAGCCAGAATTATCTGATGCTCGAATCTCATATGCTCAGACCTGTGTCCTAGTCACAGTGGTAGATGATTTATTTGATAATTGTGCTCCAAGAGAGGAATTAGTCAACCTTATCCAATTGGTTAAAAAGTTAGTACCTTCCAACTTTATCGACTTTTTCTTCTTTTCTTTCTTGCAGCTTGTTACTTTAAGTTGTACAACTTTTGATTTCCAAAATGTTAACTCAATGATATATTTGAGCCGAAACCATGCATTTAGATTGGCAATTTTTAAGCAAAATATTTTCATACTATTTCCTTAACAGGTTTTTTCAAATCACCCATTAGTCTCATATGCATCAAATGACAGCCCAAAAAAAAAAAACATGATGCTATAGTTTCATTCTCAAGAAAGTAAAACAAAATTCAAAGAATACATCCAAAAAAATGCAAAAAAAAATGGAATGTTTGTTGTGATCTTAGTGAGTGCCATATACTTAAACCAAAACTGGAGCAATCAAAATGGACTATTGACATTAGGGTGAAAATTGTACAAATCACAACTTTATACAAATTGTGGCAGGTACTTTAGAGGTCCAAGATGACATTGTCCCTTTCTCTTGTGGTACTTTGTACTTCTTGATTACCAGACTACACTATGTGTCCATTCAATTTTGATGAATATTCCTATATAGATGGGACAAGAATTCTTTCACTCAATGTTGCTCCAAGCAAGTCAAGCTTTTCCTTTTGGCACTTTACAACACAGTAGATGAGCTTGCTGAAAAAGCTTTTGTTCACCAAGGGCGATGCATAAAGCAAGACTTGATTAGCATGGTAAAATACGAATATATTCTACAATCCTTAATAGTATAGTCCTATTTCTTGGATATTATTTGCTTGCAATTTCATACAGTGGCAGGAATTGCTGGAGGGTATGTTGACAGAGCTAGACTGGTGGAGAGAAAACTCAGCACCGACCATTGATGAGTATTTATCTGTTGGACGCACAACTATTGGGGCCAAAATCTGCGTTCTTACGGGAGCTTATTTTCTTGGACCAAAATTATCAGAGGATATTTTAAACAGTGAAGAAATGAAAAGCTTATGGACGCATGCCTCCACAGTTGGACGACTCCTTAATGATATCCAAACACAACAGGTAAATTTCTTCTGCTTAAATTCATATTCTCAGTTGAATGTTCTATGTGCCCTATGTTCCACTTGGATTGCAATTTTTTGGAGTTTTATAGCAAAATATATTATAGCAACGCAATGCATGTGATATAAAAACGTAATTTGAAAGGAATATTCCAAAAAATATTTGTGCGTGAACTCACAATCCAAACACTTAAGTTTTCCTCTAAAAATCTATTCCACCATCAATTCAGTTCATGGGACTTTGACAAGGTTAAATGCTCTATGCTTAGTTTTCAACATTGCTTGTTAGGTCTTTGATAACAATATGCTTAATTGCCCATCAAGGATTCACTGTGCAAAGAATACTGGTAGATAGAGGTTCTTGTAGACTGAGTAACTATTTCTTAGCCTATCTTATTATGTAAATAATGTCTACATATTTATTCCTTTTCACTAAATATGTCATTAGAATTCAAGTAATCTAATTAACCCATAATAGACGGACAATATTCATAACATTTGATTCAAAATACAACGTGCACTTGAATGAAATTTAACAACATAGTAGTTGTGTCATTTTTGTTAGTTTAGATATTTATAAAAAACCATTAAAGTGGAAGATTAGCTTAGCTTTTGAACTTGGGAGGGCAAGCTGATGACATTAGACTAACCTTGTGGTGCAAGAAGTTCTTCTGCTTGGATTAGCCTCGAGGACCTTTTAATACCAAATAAAGAAGTTTAAGGACCTATTTTACACTTTTAAAAAGTCGAGGTACCAGATGAAAACATCGCTAAAAGTTTAGGGCCTATTTGACTTACTTATTCTTGTTTTTATTATTCAAGCATTCAGCAGAAAAGTTGTGTGTCAAGTATATGCTTCTTTTCTCTACTTGGTTTGCTGTTCTGTTACGTTTTCCCGGCAAATGGCATTCTTACCATGGCTAGAATGTAAAGAGAGTGCTACAACACTCTCGTGGGAATGGAATCTTGACATATAATAGTACTCTTAACCATTTGAGATGATTCTCTGTTTCGTATTCGTGTTAAGTAATATCTTGCTAGTCGATAGAAATCAAGCCTTGCTTGAAGAATCACTGAATTGTTTGCACTAGAAAAGTATGCTAATCTAATTTTGTGTCCTTGAATTTCCTCAGAAAGAGCTCGAACAAAGAAAACCAAATATTGTGTCCATGCATGTGGCTAGAGGTAATGGTGTCATAACAATGGAAGAGGCTACAACAAGGATAGAGGAGAATATTGAAAGAGGCCGAAGACAACTGCTACAGATGGTTCTTCAGACAAATGGAAGCCAGGTTCCAAGAGTGTGCAAGGATTTTTTCTGGACAACCTGCAAGATATGCTTTTATTTGTACAAGTTCACCAATGAGTATGATTCTCCGAAAGAAATAGTTAGTGACGCGAAAAAAATAATTTATGAGCCCATCAAACTCCCCAAAAACATTTTCTGATTTGCAAGAAAAACCAAGAAACTAAAAGGAATAAGCAGTGAAAAGATGCCCATCCACAACATTCAACCATTTATGCATTGCATTCTGTTTTTTCTGTGTTTTTATAGCTATACCTATTGGATCTTGTAATTAGAAGATATATGTGGGGGGAGGGGGGGCGCTAGAGTGCTAATTATTTGTTGAGATTGCTTTTCATTCTTTACTGTTTCCTTTTATTTTCCGTCATCAATCTAGGATAGCAAACATTGGAAAATTTAGCGGTTAAGTTAAGTTAAGTTTTGGTCCTACAAAGTGGTCCCAAATTCTATTTAATCCCTCAAACTTGGTCCTTGAAAGTAACAAAATGTTTCAATTTGGTCCCTCAAATTGAAAAAGTTTCATTTTGGTCTTTCAAGCACAAAATCTCAATTTGGCCCTCGAATTAAAAACTTCTCAATTTGGACCTCAAAACTTAAAAACATAAAAGAATAAAAGAATTGAAGGATTTAACAACAAAAGGAGGATGTTAAGCTTAATTTAGTTGTTCTATCATAAGCTTTTTTTTTCTCCTATTTTTCCATGATCACTATGCTGTCTTTGCTCAGTTAATTATAATTACCAAATAAAGCAATTTTGGAGATTCTTTTTTGTTTTCACCATTCATAGGATCTCCAAGATGAAGTCAATATTTTTGCAACTTTAGAGGTTCAAAAGGAAATTTTTCCAATTGTTTGGACCAAATTGAGATACTTTGCCACTTTAGAGGACCAAATTAAGAATTTCTTTAATTTAGGGGATTAATTGATATTTTACATTAGACAGGACCAAAAATTAAATTTTTAACAAAAAGAAGCATGAATAAATAATAGAAATTATGATTTTATTACCTATAAAAGGATCTACTTGGATTAGATTCTATATAATGAGAGAGACTTGTGAAGATTACCTTTAAAACATAGTGAGAATCATAACAAAATTGTAGAAAGTTGTGAAAAGTTCTTATCTACTTAAAACTATCCAAACATCTAACCCATAATGCTAATGCACACAAACTCCTTAATAAGAATCTCTAAGGTAGAAATTGCCCAAATTTGATAAGTGCAAACTTTTTAAGTTGTTAGTGGAAGAGAAGAAGAAACCCTAGAATTATTTTCTAAACTGGATGGCACAAGAAAAAAAAGACAGTGGTAATGACCACTCTCACAAGGCAGCAAATTTTTGTAAATATTACGGAAATAAGAAATCATGACAAATTTGGTGTTGTAGACAAATTTGTACTCTAGTAGGGATTGCCGCAAATGAGATTTGCGACGTGGAGAGAAAGTTAATTTTATTTTCAATTTTTTTTAACTAACACAGCAATTTAAAAGAAGAATGCAAATTTTAACAATTGGCTGTGGATGCGGCGTGACTTGTGCACCGTTGATCACAAGTTGATGGATGGTGCAAATTTTTTTTATAAAATAAAAAAAAATTGAAGACGCCTACGATGCGGCATCTGCTCAACGCGTCTAACTTTGGATGTGGCATAGTCCTAGCACCGTTGAGGCGTAGTCCCAGCACCGTTGATCAACCGTTGAGGCATAGTCCTAGCTTTGGACTACGCCTCAACTTTTAAAATTTGCATTCTTCTTTTAAAATTTTTTTTATTAAATTCAAATGCCGCATGCAGCGTCCAGCGTAACCACATCCCTTATGGCAAAGGGCTGTGCGCCGTTGATCGTAATTGATCAATGGCCCATATGCTCCACCAACAGGTTTATTTATTATTTTTTTTAGCCATTGATTAATTCTTGATTAATGGCTGAATTTAATCGATACAAATGATGCACAATGTTTTGGTTATAAATATATCACTGGCACATCCCCATTTGTACCATTACACTCTAAGTCTCCCCAATATCTTCCTTCCATTACTGGGCTTTTCTGTCGAAGATCTTCTGCAATTGTGCCTTTCGATTTTCTGTTGAAGAACTCCTGCCATTGTGGTCCTACGATTATGCCTTCCCATTATGCAGCCAATTGTGCACACTGGTTTTCTATATCGGAAAAAAAGAAGTCGCTGCTGGGATTTGAAGTCGATTATGGCTATTGCTAGGATTCGAATCCAATTGTGCACATTGATTTCCTATATCGGTCAAAAAAAGCTGCTGCTGAGATTTGAAGTTGGTGGACAGCCAACATCTCCAACAAACTAACAGGTATGAAGACAAATCTTATGTGTTACATTTAACTATATTTAATAAGTATTAGTTTGTTATATTTAATTAGTAGTAATTTGTTTGTTAGTTGATTACATATAAGTAGTGTAAATTTATTACATTTGATTAGTATTTGAATTAGTTAAATTAGTAATAGTTTATTAATAAATAGTGTTCATGTTTTGGATTTACAAGTTTTTACGTTTTAATGTTGCTATTTAGTACAAGAAATTACTAATAATTATATTTAATACGTTCCTATTTAGGATTGTCAAAACGTCAGCCTAGTATAGTTAATAAGTAAAAGTAAATAGTACAAGTATTATGCTTATTTACAAAAAGTAAATACTAAAAGTAAAAGTAAACAGTAATAATAGTAATAATAAAAGTAAATAGTGAAAATAACAGTAAGAGTACATCATAATAGTAATAGTAAACATAAATAGTAACTGCAACAATAGAAATGGTAAATATTAACAGTAAAGAAAAGTAACAGTAATAATAATAGCAAAAATAATTAGTTAATAGTAGAAAAGGACAAATAGTAAATAGTAGAGTAAACAGTGATTTGTAATTAGTTAATAGTTAATAGTAATATTAATACTGGTGGTAGTCAATACTAGTAATTACTTAATAATAGTAATACTAGCAAGAATTAATCTTTCCTACACTGACCGTGTATACACTGTTAGGGTTAGATAAATGATAACTATGCAAAATTTGAATTTAAAATTTAATATTTGCACATGTGTCATGAATCCAACGGTGATAGTGTATGCACTGTCAATGTATATAAGATTTATTCTACTAGTAATTGTGAAAAAAATAGTAATAAGTGTTTCATTAATAAAAAAGTAATAAATAGTAGTAATTACTTCTCAAGATTTTCTCTTGTTTCTAAAAATGAATCTCGCGACTAAATCTCAGTACTAATCAAATGAGTAGTCTAGGTTTCCTTCAAGTCATATTGACTTAAAACCTAATGGGCTTAAGGTGTGGTTTGGCCCACCAAATCGGTTAGACCACATGCCCAACAAGATGCACACAAAAAATCATGCATATTTTCCATCTGAAATGCTAAAGGATTTGCCTCCCTCTCAAAGTCATTTGAATGGCATTAGATACCATTCTCATCATGCTTCATGGTCAACTTTACTTCACCGATTCCAAAGTCCCTGTTAAAGCCTCAACAAGTTTTAGAATCATGCTTGTGTAATAGAATCATAGGTAGAGAATTTAAATACTCAATCATAGTTCTACTGAAAACAGTAATTGACATCATTTTCTTGATGAGAATGGATGGAAATGGAAGTTAAATGCACAAAAGGTAGACCAAGTAGAATACAGTATAGCATAATCAAAATCTTTTTGCAATAATCAACCACCAAATAGAGGGTTAATACAAGATATAATTCTATAGCTTGAACCTAGCACTGATGTATCATGTTGTGATAGGTGAAGTAACTAAAATTCTCACTAAATGGATTTTATATGAATGTTTCTATAGGTCTTTGTTAAACTACTTCCAATAAGAAACAATTAACTGAGAACTAGTAATGCCTATCAAATATCCAAAACATACATACTATATAATAAACGCACATCCTTCAGAACTTTTGGAGCCTTTGAAAAGCAAATGAAGAAAAAGAAGAATGCCACTAACTACTAATGTTGAATATCTAGTGTATATGATACTGTGACTACTAATGTTGAGTATTTAGTGTACATGATACTATACAGAGCCAACAACAATTTGCAATCTTCCTCACAAGGAAGAAAACTGAATCTTTCCTTATTTAAGATCACAAAAACCATCAAATGTTCAAAGCAATTGTGGTTACCCTCTTTGAGACATTGCAATAAAAAAGGCCTTTCTTGACACACTGATAAGGACACTTGCTTGTATATGTCCTTGTAACACTTTTATCATGACATTTAGTATTAATTCAACAACACATATACTAATTATTTTTTATTTAACTTAATTTAAAAATAGTTGTACCCCTTTAGAATACTTATTATGATAGTTAACTCTATGTGAGATATGTTAGGCCCAAAAACAACCTAAGAGGGTGAGGAAAATTAGATTATCCACACAGACTAAATAAATAAAATAAGTTTTCACCCAATAAAAGTACTACAACTATTTGCACAAATTCACAATTGTAACGCAAGTATAGAGCAATAGAGATTGTACAATTAAGTAACAAAAATAAAAGCAAGAGATAGAAATTCAAACCAAACCTTCCAAGTTTCCTTCAAACTTGAAGTTAACTCCAATCCAGTAGCCTCTTCAATTGATGGTGTTGCAAATCATCTGGTACATAAGAAGGATCACTCTTTGCTTACCATAAATACTCTTTAGTTGAGGCAAAGAGTTTTGCAACACTCTTAGTTAACCCTTACTATGCTACAATTGATTGCCACTAAGTAACCAACTAAAAGCTATTATACAAATGAGGCTTACCTACACAAGATTTTAGTTCTTCTCTTGAGAAACCTCACAAACCTAACTTTCCTACACCTATACAACAATCAAAATGTTTTCTACCCAAGAATCACTCTTAGAAAGCTTGTATTTTGTGTAGGCAAAGTTTTACGTTCTTCTCATACTTGGGGGTATTTATAGATGGTGAAACTATGCCCCAAAAGCTCCTTCAATGGTTAAAAAACTAACCGTTAGAAAACCAGTTGTTGGACCTGTCAGACATCCGAACCAGTTGTGTAGGACGTCTGATACTCTGTTAGACGTCCGATCCAATTGCTCTGCGTCCGATCCTTGCGTCTGATGGAAGACAGAATGTTCAAGTTTCAACCCTTTTTTGTATCGGACGGCCGATAGAAGAAATGAGTGTTCGATCGAAATGTCAGATGAATACTCGCTGTTTGTTGAACGTTTGATACTCCACTGAGCGTCCGATCCTTGCATTCGAAAGGCAGATTTCTTTTTTCATCCTTCATGATATGTTATCCCCCTTTTTACAAATTGCAAGATACTTGTTCCTAAACATTTCTCATATAAAAACATTAGTTCAAATCATCATTTTATTTCGTTATCATCAAAACCAAGTATTGATCAACCTAAATCTTCAAGATATCCCAAAAGATCCAAAAAAAGAAAAAAAAAATGCCATTCCCAATTGATGCAAACTTTAGACACCTAAAAACTCTACCAATTCTCAAAATTTCTTTTGTGTATGTTATGCACCACTATCTCAATTTGACCTTTTCTCTCTCATCAAAACTTTGTCCCTCTATTATTATCTCAATCAAGATATCTCTCATTAGAGCCTCGTTTCTATCTTTTGATATCTCTCACCGAACCTATCTCTCTTATTAGAACCTTACTTGATATCTCTTGATATCTCTCATCAGAACCTTTTGCTCTCTCTCTCTCTAATTCTTTATATCTCTCAATCGAGCCTTTCTTTTGAGTTTTTTTTGTTGAATTGCACTGCAGCCATCGCTCTCTTTGCTTGCCTATTAAAAGTATGTAATTGCATATTAAAGTTTTTTTTTGTTAAGTAATTGCATGTGAAAGGTAAATGAATTATTCACTTCTTACACGCTGAATACAACTACCACTCTTGATTTTTCCTTTTCTTTATTATATAGGATATTTTAGTTATCTTTGAAGCCATTTATGAGTTGTACCAACAATGGTTCCTATATCTGGACTTTTAATTTCTCTATTGCGTTGAATTAAAATGGTTAACCAGGAAAATGTCATGTTACATCATCTCAAAAGGATACTCACGAGCAAGCACCATGTGAGACGCAAGTTATCTTACCTTAGCATGGTCATAAGAGAAACGATTCACAGCATTCAGAAATCAAACTCCAAAGCCCAGAAATGAAGCACAACAAGATTAATCGACAAAATCCCAGGAACCGTAAGAACTTAAGTTTTGTCTTGCTTATGTTTGATAATATGCCTTAATAACCTCTATTTCAGCCATTCTTCCCTCTAACACCACTAACCTTCAGCCATAACTCTCAAACCTTTAAACCGAAAACTTTTTCATCTTTTCTCCAACACACCAGCCATAAGAGAGGGAGAATTGAGAGCAAAAGGAATCCCATTTCCTCCTATACCTTTTTAGCCGAGAGAGTGACTTTTTTCAGCCAAAACTTCTTCAAATCCTCCATAATCCCTATACAAAAAAAAAAAAATCGAGCGAGGTGAACTAACAAGCTGGGGAGGACAACCAGCTATTTTTTTCTCCATTTCAAGAGATAGGGGTAGAAAATTCGTTGGAGAAATCTGAAAAACAGCAATATCTTGATGGAGGGTACTCAGCCGCCGGGTGGCAGGCCACCTGATCAGCCGGCAAACGCATAGAGGAAGTCTTTTGCTGATATGGTAGCTTCAGCGCCAACTTCGGGTTCTACTTCGGCAATACCGGATTTTGGACAGCCATCCTCTTTCAAGGGGGAACCAGCACTGCTAATTTCCAGGGAGGAAGCTTTGAAGTTGGCGGAGCCTTTCAAGAACTCCCTGGTTGGTCGTTTTCCAATGGGATGCCCATCTATGGAGGTTATCCGCAAGTTTGTGGTCTTACTAGGTTTGAAGGGTGATTGCCCAGTAGGCTTATTGGATGATAAACATGTACTCCTACGACCTTCTTTGGAGGAAGATTTTACACGTTTGTGGGTACGGAGGACATGGCATATTCAAAAATTCCCAATGAATGTCTCAAAATGGTCGATCAATTTTCGCCCCAGTCAAGACTCATCAATAGCTCCTGTATGGATCAATTTGCCGGCATTACCACTACATTTTTTCAATAAATCCTATTTACATAAGATAGCGGGTTTATTGGGTCGCCCATTGCAATTGGATGACGCAATTCTGGACCTTAGAAGGCCTTCTGTTGCAAGAGTTCTCATCGAAATTGATGTTGCAAGCAAACCACCAGAGCGGATATGGATCGGTGATTTAGAGGATGGTTTCTGGCAACCTGTCTTTTACGAGAGGTGGCCAGATTACTGTTCGTTTTGTAACAGAATTGGCCACACGGACACTCATTGTTTTAAGAGAGACCCATCTTTAAAGCCCCTGAGAAGTATCAAAGTTAAGACTTCTCAAGCGGCAAAGGAATCGCAGATGGTACAGCAGATTTTTATCCCAAAAACTGTTCACAGCCTGTCCAATCCAACTAAAGGGATCGTGAATGAATTTTCAGAAGCCACCCAGAGCAAAGACCGGGACGTAGCAGCGGACTTGATTGTGTCCAATTCTTTTCAACAGCATTTAGAAGGGGACAATTTGATGAACACTTTGATGGACAAGGAGTGCGGCAGTCAGCTACATGACACTGAAACGCAACACATCGAGGATGACGACATTGACGAAGCCAATAAAGAATTGGTTATTTTCAATTCTTTCCAGTCTCTCGAGCATCTCTCGAAGGAGGAGGCAACCTTGATTGACAAGATTGCTGATAAGCAGCCCATTGTTAAGTCTCCATCTTCCTCTCCCTCCAAATTTAGGATTAAGCCTCCCTCCCCTAGGAGAAGATTAGTAGGAGCGGATGCTTTAGGCATAGCAGCATTTCTAGAGCAGGCGACCAACAAGGAGTCTCAGCCAGATATAGTTCTGCAACCGGGGATTGTCATTGAGCTGTCGCTGGTAGATTATCAGGATCCACACCGGATTGGGGAGCAATCAAAAGTAAACAGATCGCGGAGGGGGAAACACTCGGTCAGTAGCTCTACAACGGCTCAGAATGTTTCAAAAGCTAAATATCTGCTTAGATCTTCCAATGTTAAGGTCAATTAATTTTGTGTTCTGAAATATACGAGGTGCATCTCGTATGGACTCTTTGCGCTACCTGAAGACCATTTGCCAGAGTCATAAAATTCAACTACTGTTTTTAATTGAACATTTGTCGACGGTTGCCCGTTTATCTTATGTTCGTAGGTTTTTGCACTTTGATCATGCTACATCTTGTCTCGATGGGAAAATTTGGATTTTCTGGTTACAAGGCTATTCGCTGTCTTTTGAGGAATTTGCTGAACAGGTAGTGCATATGAGTTGCACTCTGTTGTCTGGTGATGTCGTCACGCTTTCGGCTATTTATGCTAAATGCACGAGAGTTGGAAGGCACCCATTGTGGCACGCGCTGGAGCAGATTTCAACTAATGTTTCAGGTCCCTAGCTGCTGGCTGGCGATTTTAACATAATTTATTCTGCCTATGAACGATCCGGTGGCTCTCACGCCAATATGGGGGGCGATGGGGGATTTCAATTCAACCAATTTTAACTGTTCACTGGGAGATGTAGAGTTTGATGGACCTCCTTACACGTGGACTAATGGGAGGGTTTGGCAACGCCTTGACAGGGCACTAATGAATCAACAATGGTCGTCAGTTTTTAGTATTACAAAGGTGTCGCATATGCCTCGGGGAAGGTCAGATCATGCCCCTCTTTTAATCAAATGTGGAAATCATTCTTCCTTTCCAACCTCCTTCCTGTTTCTAAACATTTGGAGGAAATACAAGGGGTTCATCGATATAGTCAAGGAGGCATGGGAGATCTCGATTAGAGGTGTAGGGATGGAATCTTTCTATCAAAAGGTTCTAAATGTTAAACACTGGCTTCGGGAGTGGAACATGAAGCATTTTGGGAGAATTGAATCTAAGATCAAGAAAGCTTTGGAGCTTTTGCAAGTGCGACAGACGGATTTCGATGACAAGCGGGATGAGCAGTCCAAAATTAAGCTGAATGAAGCCCGAGCTTTACATGATCAGCAACTTCGTTTGGAGAGTGAGTTTTGGAGGCAAAAGGCAGCGGTGAAGTGGCTGAAGGAGGGGGATACGAACACCGCTTATTTTCATGCGCTTGTCAGGCAAAGGAGAAGCGCTAATTTCATTTCCAGAATAAAAGACGAGAATGGTGTTTGGTTGAAAAAATTAGAGCATATTCAAGTTTCAGCGGAGAATTTTTTCTCTCAGCTTTTCTAGGCTGATAGATCAATTGGACCCTTCCAATCTTTGCCCAGTGAGCTCCTGCAAATTACGTCTGAGAATAATGACAACCTACAAGCTCTACCCTCTATGGAGGAGCTTCGCACAACAGTTTTCTCTTTGGACAGCGATAGTACCGCGAGACCGGACGGTTTTGAGCGGGATTTTATCACAATTGTTGGGATATTATTAACATTGATTTGTTGGAGGTAGTACACGACTTCTTCAAGGGCGCTCAACTATCGAGAGGTTTTACCAGCACATATATAGTTTTAATACCGAAGGTGATAGGGGTGTCACAATGGAAGGAATTTCGGCCTATTAGCTTATGCAATGTCACCTCAAAAATTATTTCCAAGATCCTGGCAAACAGACTTAATAATATATTGCCGAGTATTATTTCGCATTGGCAAACTGGTTTTGTACCAGAACGAAGTATTGCAGACAACCTTCTTCTGGCCCAAGAATTGATCTCGAAAATTGATAGAAAGTTGGTGAGGCCAAACTTGATTTTAAAACTGGATATGGAAAAGGCGTATGATAGGGTGGAATGGCCTTTTTTATTATCCATGCTACGTGCTTTTGGGTTCTATGAATGGGTGGTCGATTTATTTTATAGAATCCTATCCAATAATTGGTTTTCAGTGTTAATTAATGGTCAAGCTTCTGGTTTCTTTAGATCGTCCCGAGGAGTAAGGCAAGGAGATCCGTTATCGCCTGCTCTTTTTTTGATTGCAGCGGAGTATCTGGGTAAGGGGCCACAGAATTTTATTTCTGAAGACGTCAGTAGACAATACTCAGCTTCAGGAGGCATTGTCCCTTTTTTGGCTTTTGCAGATGACTTGATGATTTTTACAAGAGCTTCAGAAGATTGTTTGCGGGATCTCTTTGGTCTTTTACATCGGTACCAGTCTTGTTCAGGTCAGCGAATTAATGTTGTCAAAAGTTCTTTTATTTGTTCCTCTCGAGTCTCGGATTCACTTCTAAACAAGATTTCGGATAAGACTGGGTACAGACGTCAATTTTTGCCTTTTATTTATCTGGGTGTACCGATTGATAAGGCAAGGTTGAAATGCATTCACTTTGATGGACTGCTATTGAAAATAAGAGGTAGGATTTCTCACTGGAGCTCTAAGTTACTATCGATGGGAGGAAAAATTATTTTACTACGACATGTTTTGGGGTCAATGCCGTTATATTTATGTCAAGTCATGGATCCCCCCAAGGCTATTATGATCTCCATAGGACAGTTATTTAATGTTTTTCTCTGGGATGGTGAATCATGGAAGGTCCATTGGACCTCATGGGAAAAGCTATGCTTCCCGAAGGAGGAGGGTGGGATTGGTTTTCATTCTCTCGAGGCTTTGGTTCAAGCTTTTTCTTGTAAGCTATGGTGGAATTTTAGGTTGCAAGTATCCCCATGGGCAAAATTTATGCTTTGTAAGTATGCACAACAGTCTCATCCTTCGAAGGTGGAACTAGGCCACTCCTCAGCTATATGGCGTCGGCTTGTTAGAATACTCTCCTCATTTCCTAGTGGCGGAATTTTTTACTTGGGACAAATGGAATGAGGCAAAACTAAGGCTATGGTTACCATAACATATAGTGTTGCAAGTTCTACAGGTCCATTTTGACCCGTCTAAGAAGGACTCCATGGTATGGTCTCTTTCTACTGATGGGCTTTTTTCCGTTTCCACGGCTTGGGAGATTGTGAGGAACAAGAGAAATATATCACTGGTCTCCGGGCTAATTTGGAACGCCATTGCCCCTATCAAATTGTCATTCTTTGTGTAGAGGTTACTTCATAATTTTCTGCCTTTGGAGGAGAATTTACAGCAGAAGGGATTCAAGTTAGTCTCAAGATGTGTATGCTGCCAAGTAAGTACTGAATCGGGGCTCCACCTCTTCCTTGATGGTCCAATTGCCAATGCTGTGTAGGACCAGTTCTTCAATATTTTTGGTCTGAAAAAACTGAAGTTCTCTTGTGTTTCAGCTTTGCTGCTTCACTGGTTTCTTTCGTTACCCAAGCTTAACAGGAACCATATACAGGTTACTCTCCCGATTATTGTTCTGTGGTTTATTTGGAAAGGACGCAATGCAGCGAAGTTTCAAGGGGTAAACCAATCAGCTGCTCAGGTCATTTGGGAGGTTGAGGGTTTCGTAAAGCAACTGGGTATAGCAAAGATATTCAAAAATGATTCTTTCCAAGGGGACATAGACGTTATATGGTCAACTTTAGCTCCTTCATCTACAATTTCGCATCGGCATGTGGCCGTATCTTGGGATAAACCACCTCCGGGTTCCCTAAAGCTTAATACAGATGCGAGTGTCATGCAACAGGTGGCCGCTGGGGGTGGGCTGGTCAGGAACCACCAGGGGGAGGTAATCTTTGCCTTTTACAAAGAATTTGGTGACGTGGATGTCTTGGCGGCAAAGAGCCTTTCCCTCTTATTTGGCTTAACTTTGTGTGTTCAAAGAGGCATGGATGGTTTTGCTGTTGAAGTTGATTCGGCGGTGTTGGTGAGACTGATTCAATCGAACTCTCTGGCCAAATGGCCCCTATGCAATACACTACGTTATATCAGGAAAATAGTAGCTCAGGTTTCAGTTCAGATTTCACATGTCTTCAGAGAGGCAAACGGTGTAGCAGATAAATTAGCCAGCTTGAACTTGGGATCACAGCGAGTCTTTAACTTACCTCAAGAGCTGCCATCTACGGTTAAAGCCATTGTAGCTCTAGATTCAATGTCGTTTCCCAACTTTAGGACACAAGTTGTAAGGGAATCTTTCATGGGAAAGCACGGTGTTCATGGCGGTCACGAAAACATCTACACGAACTGCTAAAGTATAGAAGGTACCATCTTGCAAAAATTGGAGAGGAATCCCGAATTATTTTGACGTATGAATCTTTCTGTGAAGTGCCTCGCTTGGTGAGAGATGTTTTTGCTCTTGATCAATTGGGGGGTTTTCAAACTTTCGTAGACTTAGAATGTAGTAAGTGCCATGTGATTTTTTCTTCAATTTGTGTTTGTTGGCAGGGAGTTTTTGTCCATTTATAAGGGGAAACTCTGTCAAAATTTTCTTAAAAATAAATAAAAGTTTCCATTAAAAAAAAGATTTTTAACCTATTTAACCATTAAGTAATTGAGTTCCTCTTATTCACTTTTATGTATGCAATACTTGTTAATTACTAGACTTTATATGAAATTTTTGTTGGTTTTCATTCTTTTATTGATTGGTTTTTTTTGTATTAATCTAGACATGTAAAGAGTATGCAATTTGGGCTATTGTTGTCATGATCGAAGTAATATGTGAGTTAGTTACTATTTTTTGGATAAGATTTTGAGGGAGATTTGAAGAATTAGAAACAAATCACTTGCAAATTGAAAGGTATTACTTTGTTCTATTACTTTGCTTTTTCTTTTGGTTGATAAGTCTTGCCAATTTTTAAAAAGAACAAAAAATCTGATTCCACTATTATTCACTAATAAGGCAGTTTATGTGATGATGGGATATGTATGAATGAACACAAGTTAATTGCAAAAGTTTTGTTTGCATTATGGTTTTTCATTCTTTGTGTGTTGATTTTGTTACCTACTTGGTAAACTTGCAATACCAGATCAACATAAACTATGTGAGAGCTTCTTGTAAAAACTTGAAACTAGACTAATCTTATAGCTAGTAGTCAGTTATGCAAGCCTTATAATTATAGTCATAAATTGGTGTAGAAATGACCAAATTGGATGCTGTTTATTACACATAAAACCAGATTCAATGAGCTTTCAAATGATATAAGAGTCATGCTTTGATTCTTTTGCTATTAATACTAGTAAATCTGCAAATTGGACTACAAATTGATCTATGCACATCTGAGAACTGTTGACAAAGAAACCTTAAAATTTGCATAGTTTACAAATTCTCAAGTACTAATTTGATCATTCGAAAGTTGTCTATTCACATTGCAGCTCAACTAGAATGACCCAAAAGATTTGTCAATTTTCAAGTGAAAAGTGTTTCAGGAAAGATACAAAGCATTTATGCCAATCCTCTCAAATGCCTAGGAAGATCCCCGTCCATAACTAAATAGAAAGAAAACAACCATCTATACAATCATCGTAGCAAACATAAGCAACTTAATTCTAGCAAATTGCACCAAGAAATCATTCAAGATTCTTGAATTAAAAGAAGAATGTAATTGCCCTTTACTACTCAAAAATTTGAACCAAATTTGCCAAAATTGAGGAATGAAAACTAAAAAAAAATACATTACCTGGGCACTCAAGATTGAGATGAGGAAATGTTCTTTGCACCTTCAATGGTACTGGAACAGAAGACCCTTCTTATGGAGGCTCCCTCAGAAAACCAAAACCCAAATCGATGTCTCCCTACATATGTACAAAACTCCTCATATCACTAGGCAATACATATGCAAATAACCTAAATGCATTAGCCATCTAATTTCAATAAAACCCAAAAGGGTTATCAATAGCAACCAATTCAATTTTCGTGCCTTGGTCACATCTCTTCTTTGTAGCTCCACCACAGCCAAAAATTGCACGGAGTTCTTCAAGATTTTCCCACCGATTTGTAGCTACTTCCGCACCCTCTAGGTCTTAGGTTTTTCTATTTTGCTTTTCTGCTAGAGAGAAGTGTGAGAAGAAAATGAGAGGTTTTGATCTTTCTTCTTTTAATTTCAGTAATAAAAGTTTCTTTGGGCCACCTCAATTAACAAAAAGAGAAAGAAAAAGTAGATAAATTTACTTTTTAAAGAGGTTTGTGAGTTGAAAAAAAAATGCTTCTAAGCTCTATCAAGTGGAGACCAAATTATATAGATTGGAGACCAATTTTGCTTTTTGAAATAGATTGAGAACTAGGTTCACGCATGGATGATAGATTGGGAACCAAAACTAAAATTCTTCCTTGAATATAATATGAAAATAGATATTCACGTACAAATAAAACTTGTAAATCATTTCATTCTTCTCACATATTACTTGCACCATCATATCCTTCACCTCTGAGATTTTGGAATTTAAGATTGTGCCTAGAAAGGACATCACACATCTCATTTTTTATTGTTGCTATAGTTGTGTCACATACATGAACTAAATCAAAAGAATGCTCCTTTACAAGACCTTTCTTATTGGCAAACCTTAAAATAATTGCCATTTACTCCTCTTTTTTTTATTCATCTCAGGTTTCATCTACAATAAGTGCAAAATTTTGTATCACCAATTTCTTTGTGGATATACTTTTGAACTTTTTCAACAAATATAGATAGGATTTCCTTTCGTATTATTGGTGAATCATATGTTGCATTTCTTTATGCATTTTCAAACACTGATTCAACCTCATCATTTTATAAGGATATAAGTTCAAGCAATTCAAGAAAATTACCCCTATTTTTAGATTCTGAAGTTTCATCACAACTTCTCAATGAATAAGCTTGTAAAGTGAGCCACTTAATCACATCTATAGAAGATTTTAGTTGCAAATAGTTTCGTGCAAGTTGTTGAGAATTTTGCTTCTCAATGACTTTCTCAATTTGTTGCAGAGAATTTTGCAAACATGTAATTGAGCAACAACATTCTTATATAAAGAGTTTGGATCTTTCCCAATCATGATTAAAAGAATAGCAATTTGCCCCATCATTAACTTTCTTTCAACTCTAAAATCTTTCAACAATAAAAGTGTTCTGTCTAGTACAATTAAAAGGTTTATTAAAAACATGAGGGGCAACATGCAGCATTTTTTATGGTAAGAGTTCTAGTCAATCAGGAAAAAGTTTATACCAAGAAGGTCAAAATTGACAACCATTCTTATCCATTTTTGAATTTGAGGAATAGGCTGAAATGGGCCAACCTTGATATAAGCTCGTCAAATTTCATCATGTTCCTCACGCTTATAATCTCAAATTGATTTTCGCAATCCAGGATCACGTTGCAAATTTTCATTAAATTCTCTTTGGTTGGAGTACCTATGTTAGGTGGCTCTATATTAGGTTGTTCAGTAGTTTGTGATGATGATTGTAAACTAGATGATTAATCGGAGGAGTTCTTTTAGAATGAGATATTGGATCTTCTAGAATTCCACCATCAGATACTGCCTCCGTCCCAATTTTTGGGATGTTTTTCGAGAGTAGCATATTTTATGCACAGTAAAATGATGGCCTGCACTTTTCAAATCCTTCTAGTCTTACCCATGTTTGAATATGGAAACCAACTAGCCAACTAAAGCAAAAAATCATAGGCCTTATGAAAGTGTGCATAGGTTATGGTGGCTTCGGCAACCTTGCCAAAATTTGTTAGGTGTCAAACAAGCAAAAATAAAAATTCTTACTCTGAAAAATATAGTTTTAAATATAGTGGTGCGTAAAGTCGTATCTATAGAGATTTAATGATTTATTTTCTCGAAAGGAAATAATAAATAAAACGGGGGATTGTGAGAAATTAATCTAAACAACTCAATTAAATAAAGACAATAATGTAACATTAAATAAAAATCAATTAATAAAAGACAAATCTCTAGTCAAAAGATTAATCTTTAATCATTGATCCAAGGATAAAATTCACCTACTTATAAATAAATTGATTATGATTATCGGCAAACTCTAATAATTTGCTCTCCTTACTATCTCGATAGTCATAATAAATTTTGTGATTATTTTTCTTACCAATTAAGTAACCCTAAACAACATCTTAAGATTTAATTTACTTACAACATTAATTATTAAAGAAACTGACAAGTGTTCATTTTACCTAATAATTTGTGTATATTTTAGTTTATTTGTAGTTAATTTTGAGCTTCTAAGACAATGTGAATAATCATTTTGACACTATTTGATATCCTTGAGTTATTTTGAGAAGACTTGTGAATTCTTCTCTTTTACTTATTAATGTTTACCATATTTTGGTAGGGATGAAGGAGCAAGAACAATCTGAGGCCGTTTACAAAATGTCATTACTAGATTAGATGAGAGCATACAAGATCGGATAGTAAATTTTGACGCAAATACCAAATCGGATATTCGTCAAAAGGGTTTGCAAGAGAAAATGTGTTGAACAGTATACGGCGTCGAATAGAGGGAGTCAAGCCAAATAATCACGCCAAATACTGGTTAGTGAGTTTTTCGAATAAGAGTATTTAGCAGTATACGGCGCTGAATAGTGAAATTTGGTTCAGATACCACGTCATATACTTAACTGAAAAAAATTTACAAGTTGCACAACTTGCAACCAGTTTTTCATCCTTCTTTTCTGTAGCATCTATGGCGTTTTGGCAGCTACTTTTGGGCCTAAGATATCAATTTTTGTCAACTTTATGTCATTCCATTTCACAATCTTGACTCTTCAAGACAAAAGGGGTTTTTTGTAAAAAAATTGAAGGGATTTGAAGATTATGAATAGAGGAGCATTTAGTCTTAGAGGGATTTTTTGAGTTTTTAGTTTCTAATTAGTTTAGAAAGGAAAGATCGTTGGAGCAAAAGAAAGAAATAAAAGGGGTTGTGTTTTGCCCAAACTCACCATATTCATAACTTTTTCTATTGCTCTTAGTTTGTAGAATTAGTTTAGATCTTGTGTTATGTATCCATTCTTGTAAAAGCTAAGCAACGAGGAAGATTAGGATGAAGAAGGGGTATAGTGGAAGGTTCTAATGACAAGGGTTATCCTCTTCCCCAAACTCTTCATCTTCTATTTAACTCTATGTTTAGTGAACTACTAGTTTGGATGCTATACTGTTGATGTTGTTTTAAAATTTATGCCTTGGATATTTGATTGAACTATCTATGATTGCTATGTATTGATTTCTTGATTATTTTGAACTATTATCTTGATTAATTTATTTAGCACTATTGATCTCAAAATCATGATTAATTGGCAATTGATTGTGATAATCGCAAGGTGTTAGATTTACAATGAAAATTAGAATTTGACAGTAGCTTATGAAAGTATTAAACCTAAGGAGTACAATCACGAAAGTAGAAGTGTACCTTTATAGCTTGTTTTGTAGTAATTTCATAGAAGTAAATGAACTTATAGTTGATTTTATAACCATGAAAGTAGGTATGGTTTAGTTATAGATAATAGTTGGTACATTGACGAAAGCGAGTATCATGTACACAAGGAAATTGCGCCATGATTTAGCCGAGGTTTTAGTACTCAATTAGTAGAGAAGTTGCACTAGCATGAGTAAATAGGAATTCCATTATCTGGGGAGTTTTCATTTGTATTTTTATGTCCATTAGTAGTTTAGATTTGTTTATTTTAATTTGTTGGTAGTATAAATAATAGAGAAACTTTAGTAGTGCCAGTAGTTGTCTATCTTCCCTATGGGTTTGACCTTAATCACCCTATACTTGCTCACAATCCATATACTTGTGAAAAATTACGTGTGTGGTAGTTTAGAAAAAGGTTAATCACATTTTATCCCCTTAAAGAATACCCCATTTCTCAGTTTACCCCAAATCTTTAATTTTCCTCACTTAACCCCCTTTAGAACAAAATTGCCCTTGCATTATTTTGACTTTTCATTTACCTTGTTTTCCTTTCTTTTATTTCTTTTTCTCTTTCTTCTTTATTTAATTCTTCCTCTTTCCCACAAAAATCTTCACCTTAATGATTGAAATTAAAAAAGAGAAATTGTAGAGATCTATCTTCTCCTTAAATAATTAAAAAAATATTCAAATCACTTTCCTAAAATACAATTTTTTTAGCCTTTCAATTCTTTTAATTTTGGATTTTCCTCTTTCCTTTCTAGTTTCTCATTTTATTCCCAAAAAAATATCTTAAAATGAAATTGTGACCTGATTAATAATCATCAATTGAAATTTGTGATATGTGGCATCATACAAAAAATCAAAATTAGTTTTTGATACCTTTTAAACCTTCACCCAGAAATATGCAATTACAAATTCAAAACAAAAATTTTCGTTGAAATGGAATTTCTATTGGGAAGGATGAAAGAGAAAAAGAAATAAAAGAAAGGAAAACAATTTCATCTTATGATATTTTCTTGAGAATAAAATGAGAAACTAGAAAAGAAAGAGGAAAATCCAAAATTAAAAGAATTGAAAGACTAAAAAATTGTATTTTAGGAAAGTGATTTGAATATTTTTTTCATCATTTAAGGAGATGATAGATCTTTACAATTCCTCTTTTTTAATTTCAATCATTAAGGTGAAGATTTTTGTGAGAAAGAGCAAGAATTAAATAAAGAAAAAAGAGAAAAAGAAATAAAAGAAAGGAAAACAAGTTAAATGAAAAGTCAAAATAATGCAAGGGCAATTTTGTCCTAAAGAGGGTTAAGTGAGCAAAATTAAAGGTTAGGGGATAAACTGAGAAATGGGGTATTCTTTAAGGGGATAAAATGTGATTAACCCTTTAGAAAATTATAAATGTAAAACTTGATTGTGGATTGATCTTTAAGGTTATTATCACTTTACCCCCTTAAACTATATCACTACTATCAGTTTACCCCTTAACGTTATCTTTTAGTTACTTTACCCCCATAAGTAATTCAACTCAACATGTTAAGAAATTTTGGACAAAAATACCCTTTTATTTTATAACATTACTACACTGTTATCATCACTTTATTTGTTTAGATTATAGTGATGCAATTACTTTAATTCTTAACATTATTTTCTAAACATTTTACCTCATCATTAATCTAACTAGTATGATCAAAAATTTTTAAATATATTTACTCTTTTTATATATAATTAAAAATAAAAAAGTTGAAATGGTTATTTTTCCTTTTTTTCACTTTAAGAAATCGAAAAACATAAAAATAAAAGGATTTTCTCAAAAAAAAAATTTCACATTTATTAACATTAGGAAAAGAAAAGGAGATAGGAAAGAAGGAGACAAAAAATTAAATTTTGCAAAAATAAAGAAAATAAAGAAAAGTTTAACATTATCGTATTACTTTAAGGTTGTCAAGATTAGGATTGGAATTTGATAGTAAACAAAAAAGTGAAATAATTTTAAAATAATAAAAGTATTTAATTATTTTTTATTTGTAATTTTTAAAAAAAGAATTGAGCTCTTCTCTCCCTCTCCCTCTCCCCCTCCCCCTTTCCATCTTTCTATTTTTTTTCAATATTAATAAGATTGCCAAGAAGAAAGAAATTAATATTTTGACTTTTTTTCTTGATACTAAAAAGGAGAAGAATCAGTTTAAATTTTTTATTATTTTTATTATGCAAAGAGGAGGGTATTTTCTTCTAAAGTTTTTTAACTTACTAAGTTGGTTGAATGGTAGAATAAATTGTCTAAAAAATAACTTTAGGGGGTAAATTGATAATTAGACTATATTTTATGGGGGTAAAGTGATAATAATTTTAAGGGTTAAACATGTCTTTTCACTTTAATTAACAAACTCCGTTAAGTTTGACCGTTAGTCTTGGGGGTAAAGTGACTAAAAAATAATATTAATGGGGAAATTGATAGTAGCATCAAACGTTATGGGGTAAAGTGATAATAACCGTTGATCTTTATCATTATATGCATATCCCGCACACGTTAGAAACTACCAGTTCTAACCAACAAACTCACAAGTTCAATTCATTTACATTAAATTATATATTCCTATGATATATATTCAAAATTTATATTACAATCAAATTATATTACTCGTCACATTTTTTTGTGAACTTTTTTTATATATAAAAATGCATACAAAGAGCAATTGGTGTCAATCTAACATCCACGGTTGAAAACCTACTCCCCCCCTATGCTACATTGCCGAAAATGTGGAGTAGAAGACTTATCTAACTGTAAGCACACCTTGACCTTGGCTGGGAGAAGCTGAAACTCCGTAAACATAATATCAAAACCTAGGTTAGCCGATGCAAAGGCATCAGCCGAGGAGTTTCCTTCTCTAAATATGTACCCAAATGACGCCTCTAACTCCCTGAGCAGAAGTCGAATCTTTTGAATAAGACGACGCACTGGTCATCTGGCTAATGAATTTGAGGAGACCAACTGCACTAAACCCTTCGTATCCACCTCAACTACAAAGCCACAAACTCCTCGTTCTTGACACAGTTGAAGACTAGCTAACAATGCGAGCGCCTCCGCTATCAACACATCAACGTCCCCGAGCTCCTTGTAAAATGCAAAGACTATCTATCCTTCTCCATTGTGAGGCAAGCCTCCTCCTGTACTCCCACTGATTGTTACACTAGAGTTTGTATTCAATTTAAAGGAGCGAACTGAAGGTTTTTGCTAATGAATCACATGAAACCGAGAAGAAAGACACTGTCGTTGAACCATAGTAAACCATGTACTATCACGATCACCTGAGAAATGGGAGGGACGAAGAACTTTTGCGGCTTCCAATTGGAGAACATATTGTTCAACATGGAAGACAGTGCATGGAACTGAGAATGAACCCCCTTGGAAGCAAACCTCATTCCTACCTTTCCAAATAAACCATAAAATCAATAAAGGGAGCAAAACCCGAATATGACCTGAGGAAATCTTCGAATGAAAACAGAACCAGCTAAGAAACAAGGAAGATATACTAGTTATCCTACACTCAAAAATGCCAAATCTCCTAGCAAAAATCCGCCAAACAACAGCAGCAACCAAATCGTCGAGAAACAAGTGATTAAATGTTTCTACTGCTCGTGAACAACTGCCCCATTTTTCTAAAGGCGAACCAGAGGGGTCAGCGAACTGCCTACTCAGTTCTTGCCGGGGCTCACTACAATCCACAATTCAAAACTAGAAATACTTCAAATATTTTCAACGTACATTTAAAGTACTCCAAAACATTAATACTTAAAATTGGTTAACCTTCAAGCTTAAATACAACCCAAAAGAATATGTACTACAGTCATTTGCTATAATACAACTTCAAGTCTCCAAAAGAAAATAACTTAGTGCTATTCGTGAGCACTCTTGGCCTTGAACCCTGTTGAGGAAAACAAAGGAGTGGAATGAACTAAACAACCCAGTGAGGTTCCAAAATACACAAACAGTTCTAATAAATCAAGTAAATTAAGCATAACACACATATGGTTCAAGGTTTTACATTGGCACATTAAAATGAGACATTTATCATTTTACAGAAATAAACACACATTAAAAGGATACGGTGTTCACATGAAACTATTTCGATTAGTTTCACCTTATAACTCCAATGATTCCCTCGGTTGTCTGGCCATCGCCTTATTCCTCCAGTGGTAATACTCGAGTATACCGAAACGGTGACCCAGGGTTCCAACCTATCCGACTGACTCCAATCCAGGCTCGAGCAGATTAGCAACCAAGGGCAGGATTCAGTTCAGCTAAGAGCTTACAACATGCGCAAATAATCAAATAAACCGGTAAACGATAGAAATTCACGGTTAAACGGTAGAAATTCGTTATTTTAGTAGGTCGAGTGTGATAAAGTACACACTCGCCTTAAAACGGTGGAAAATTTCATAGGAGCAATTATAGGAAGTACTTAACACTTAAACACACAAGAAATATGAAGTAAACATGTAGCAAAACTATTCAATTCACACACACATGCAAGGAACACTCACTGTTAGATGCGATATGTCTCGGTTCCTGGATAACACCCTTAATTACCCTCGAGTTCTGAGATAAGAACCAACAAGTTTATATGAAGTGAAAAACAAAACCTTAGGATTTTCGCACCTAAGAAGTGAAGAAACAAGAGATTGGAATATAATTTTCAAATGTATACTAAAGAATAAAGCGAGCCGTTATAGCCTTGAATCAAACCTTTTCAAATTCAAAGTTCAAAAGTAAGAATGGAACCATGAGAAATCAAGTTCTAGGTCAAGAATTAAGCATAATAAAGAACATTAAGGTTTCTCATTTAAATTCAAGGAAACATCAAGTACAAGGGAAACTTGTATTCTCTATGAAATCGAGTTTAAAATGAACCATCAATCTCAAAAGGAAGTTGAATGTTCTTAAAAGTTCGTTTCTTCAAAAATCAGAAAATTTTAGCTTTACGCAACAAAACTTGGAAAATCAGATCTTGAGTTTGGTAAGTCCAAAAATTGGAAACTTTACACCATTGGAAACTATATTCATAGTACTAAAACTTTCCAGAAGATACTTTTCCCAGATTCTAACTAGAAACCATTCAAATCTCAGCTCAAAGTTGCTGTTTCATGAAGACAGGGCAGAACCAGTCTTGGTTTTTCAGCAATGTTTGGAAATTCGGCAAAATTCATAGAAAGTGAATCAGCCTCTGAAATTTACAACACAGTAAGAGTTTCAAGTCAAGTTTCAAGCAGAACTAAATTCAGAGTTTTGAACAACAAGATATAACAGTTTGAAGTTGACTGATTTTGGGCAAACTATTCATAAGATTTCCAGTCACCAAGCCTCAACACAGCTTTGAAATCGGACCATATCTAACTCTACACAAGTCCAAATTGAGAATTGTTTATGGTGTTAGAAATTAGGTTCAAAATGCTACATTTCATCAGAGACGTCATTTTCAAAATCTTTTCACAAGTGGAAAAAATCGAGCCACAAGATGCAGCTTCCCAGTTTTTCCCGGACAGACCGGCAAAGCAAAACAATCCACTTTGCCGATTCGCTACAGTTTACTCAAAACGAATTTGTAGGGAATTCTTATGCCGTTTGAAAGTTTTGAATATCTAGTTTTGAATACCACAAACAGCACTCAATTTTGACTTTTGTACAAAGAGCTATGTTCAGACAAAGAACCACTGTTCGCTTCCCTAGTAACCAGTTTCCAGATTTCGAACTTTCTCCAAAACTCAAGTTTTGTGCAACCATTTGAGATGATTTTCGAAAGACACTTTCTACACACATAATACAACATATATCAATCAAATTTAGCAATCAAATAAGCAACAAAAATTTCGAATTTAAAGTAGGACAACAAGAGCAAAATTTCGGCTAGCTCTCCTCTCACAATTTTTCAACTTTCTCTCATCTTCTCAAGCCAAAATCATATCACTCACCACATAAACAACAACAATCAAGCAATAAGACCTCAAGTTAGCTACCTAAAGGCCTTCTCAAGACCGCTAGCCTAGGATTTAAAGCAAGATAAAAGTTTCCTCAAGTATGCTAGCCTATAAACTTGATTAGGGTTTCAAACCCATGAAATCCAAACTCTAATTTTAGCAAAATTTGAAAGGTTAAAGGAGATGAAATGGTTACCCTCTTCAAGCTTTAAACCCTAGTAGTAAGTGAGGGTTTCCTCCAATTTTTCGCCAAGCAACTCCACAAGATGGCACTTTTCTTCAAGCTAGAGTGAAACTCCAAGTGTTGTGTGATTTGGTTGAGGATTTGCAAGCAAGATGGAAGCTAGAAGATGAAGTTTTCTCTTCCCCTTGTTCCTCCTTGGGTTCGGACGAAATGAGGGAGAGAGAGAGGGTTTCTGGGTTTTGAATTTTTGTGAAAGAAATGTGTTGAGAAAGTTAACTTAAAGTTGTACCAAAAGTCAACTCTTAATAGTGGCCAAATAGTGTTGTGAACTACCACTTTTTCTCTTGTTTGTTACACTTATACACTAATCCTCCAAGGTACTCCCTCTAATACTACAATTACTCATACTTACTAGTCTAGTATTAAATCCTCAAATCTCCAATTAGTCGTGCTGGAGCGACTTTTGAGAAACTTTCGACGCGCTCGTGATAAAAGCTTAATTTAAGAAAAATTCATGCAAAAATAGTAAAATTAAATAACACTAGGGCAAAATAATTATAAAATAAACTAAATTAAGAGTAAAAACATGAGTCCTCACAACAACAATGACAGCGAGACGCCAGAGCCAGCCCTTTTTGCTGCAACATGCAATCAATTGGAACCCACCTTCGCAACAACCTCCAGGTGAAGAACGAGACTTCCAAAGGAATACTGGGATCTCGGATGAACCTGTCAATGAGCAAACTATTCTATTTTCTTTGAATAGCCTCCCAAGCTGAGGAAGCTGAGAATTTGCCCGAAGAGCTTGGCAACCATTCCATTCGATCCTTCTGAAATGGATCAAATGGAATTTTCAGAACTTTTGTAACCACCAACTCTGGAACCCACTGTCGTAACTGTCAACATTCCAACCATCCCGAGAATAGAACTCTCCCACCAGAAGAACAAAGGGATCCTTTATACTTAGTCGAGAAGCTAATGACTGATCACCACGCCAAATATTAAACCAAAAGTCAACCAAGCCTTCCCCTAAGCACGAACGAATATTGTTTTTCACAAAATGTTGGGCCCTTTCAAACCGTCTCCAAGAAAAGAGTGGCCGGTCCACTACCACCAACGAGGGGTGAATCCCTTTAATATATTTCTAATGCATAAATTCCATCCAACAGGAATCTGTGATAGCCCCACCTCCCCCTACGGCAAACCCAAGGGTTTTGTGGACCGCCTGCCCAACTCTCGTCAGGACTCATGCACTCATTTGAACCAAATTACGATTTTCAAGCCAAATAATTTTTTAAAACCAAGAAAGTACTTGAATAACAACAGTCACAATCCTTAGGCAATAGCGTTAACTATTACAACCATAATATTTCAAATATAAATGAAATCTACATTTCCAAATATCCAAAAGTCGCTCAGGAAATCACACTAACTCTAGACAAAAGTTGGCTAGTCTAGCGCCTCCAATTCTTCACTTCAAATTCCTGTTAAGGAATAACAACTTAAAGAGATGAGTGAACGCTCAGTGATGCCAAGATATCAAGCAAGCAAGTAGAATAAATACCATAATTCAATTCAAGTAGCACATATACATAATAGCAACAATGGTTTCACGTAAAGCCACAAAAGGACTAAAACACATTCATCAATAGGATATAGGAGCTCTCAGGAGCTAATCCACAGGCTTGTCATTTCACGATCTTGGATGTCATTTCTTTTGTTGACATTTCATCAACACACAAATAACAAGTCCGTAGAATTCACTTGACACGAATCCCGATCCACCGTTTCACTCCCAATCGGGTCCGAATGCCAAATAGAAATAGTGGTGGTAATACTCGAGTATACCCAAACAAGAACAAGTATGGTCGATGAGATAACACTCCAATCAACTTAATCAAGATAGAGGTACTGAGGCGGGATGAGAGGTACCTCCCACTCGGATTGAGTGTGATACATGCTGCCGTTCAGCACTAGGGTCGACGAGATAACTATCCAATCGATTTAATCAGGATAAAAGTACTGTGACGGGATGAGAGGCACCTCCCACTCGGACTGAGTGTGGTACACGCTACCGCTTAGCACTTACAAGTCGAACACAAGCACAATCACAAGTCCAGATCAATCAAGTTCAAGCAAGTATAAGATCATTTAAGAAAGGGAGGACGAGTGCGATAAAGTACACCATCGTCTCATCAAATTCAGAATTCAACACATAACACGTGGTATCAATCAAATCAAGATATCAAGAAACATGCACTTGACACTCACCAGTTAAGCAAAATAACGCCAAAAGTTCGCCCCTTGGGTTATGCCCTTAATCACCAACAAACCTTAAGAACAACCAAGATAAAGTATTATAGTTCAACCATTCAAAACTTAGGTGAATTAAAGAAAATCCAAATAACTACTAGTGTAACGATGCAAATATGGTTTTGGAGTGAAAAGAGAACATTTAGACTCAAGAGACATGAATAACTAAGAATTTCCTTATTCTAATCATAAAATCAAGCTCAAAATGCTTTAACAACTCCAACTTAAAGTTGGAAATGAAAGTAAGGACGGTTTTAGGAAAACAGAATTTTTCCTGTTTTGCGCGACGCTATTTGAAAAATCATATCTCAAGTTTCTTAAGTCCAAAATTTATAAACTTTATACCATTGGAAAATAGACTCAAAGGGTTACAATTTCCTAAAGGAAACATTTGTAAGATTCTATCCACAAGTCAGTCAAATTCCAATCTCAAATTACTACTTCATCCAGTAGAAAAATAGAGCAGTTGTAAAAATTCAGTCAATTTTGGAAAATTACAGATATTCATAGGAATTGAAAAAAAATTCTAAAATTTTGACGGTAGAAAACACTCTGAATCTAGTTTCAAATGCAACAAGCAGAACTCAATTTGGATTTTTTTCCACCAAGATATGATAGATTTTTCAAAACTGCTTAGAGTCTCCTGCGGGAAAATTTTCAGCCATGGGTTTTGGTCAAAATGTGAGGTTTAAGCCACTTAAAATGCATGATTTTGATCAAATTTCAGCACACACTTGTAGGCTAAAGTAGTATAACGTATTTTGAGCAAAACCAAACCTAAATCATCAAGAAAATTCCGAAACAAAGGCTTCCATTAGGCCAATAACCAGAAATTTTCCTCCCAAATTTTCCAACTTTCCTCCAACTCATTGTCCCAAATTTAACCCAAAACATCTAGTAATTCCATAGGGTTTCATCACCAACATAACCATAGATACATATGTACCCATAATCATGACAAAATAGCCATCATAATCACACCACAATCATATGCATAATCAAATCCTAGAATTCAAATATAAGGCATAATAATCATCAACTCATAATTTTTCAAGATTCACCATAAAATCTTGCCTTGAATCCAAAAATCCAACTTGTTTCCAACATAAGGTAAAGAAAGAAGAACAACCTAACACTTTACCTCTTTGGCCTTCCAATCAAGATGAAACTTAATCCACTCACCAAATCTTTTCTCTTTTCCAAGCTCAAGTAAAAGTTGGTGGAAACCCCAAGCTATGTTCTTCCTTTCCCCTCAAAGTCCAAGCAAACTTGAAGCTAGTTGGAATGGATCTTTTTCTTCCCTTTTTCTCCTCAAGCTCACTGCCCTCACTCTTTTTTTTTCTCTTGGTTTTTATTTTGTTTGGTCTTAAGTCAAGAAAGGAAAGAAAAATGGTAAGACAAGATTGGTCAAAGGTGTCTTATAACAAAAATTTGATCCCTACTTCGCCAAGTGTCACTTCCTTGTGATTTCTAGCTTCCAATTTCTCTAATCTCTTTCTCTTGTGTTGGTTTATTAGGTTTAAAACAAGTAATGAAAGGATAATTCGTAAGAAAGCTTGGTCAAAGTAGTATTAATGCTTGGTCAAAGAAGTTAACACTTGATGGCTATGGTGACACATGTCACCATCTAGATGTTTCTAGCTCCAAGTATTCTACTTCTTCCTTATTGCACTAAACCCTCTCTATTTTTCCAAAAGTTCCTTTCACACCCCACAAAAAGAAAATCGCATTTTCTCCCACTAAACTCCCACATGTAAAATTTAATAAAAGCATTAAGACAAAATCATTATCAAATCGATAAATAAACAAATAGATAACTAAATGAATAAAATTGCAAGGTAAGTCTATCTTTACTTGTCAAACATATGTGAGTTGTCAAGAGTTATTCTAACAATTACCCCTTACTTATATATTCTCATATTATGTTCCTACTAATTTCTTATTCTAGTGTTAATTTCTATAAAGATTGATCCAACACTAATATAGGATACATCCAAGTTATTTAATCACAAGAAACAAGTAACAAATAACAAGTAAACACAACAACTTCAATTCTAAAACAAAAGCATGAAATACACAATAAATTTCGGACTCTCACAGAATCACTCCCCTGCAAGCTCCACCACGGCTTGCAAGAGAAAGGGCAACAAACTTCCTCAAATGACCAAAATTCCAAATTCCCTTCCTGTACAAGAAAGTACAACTTCTCCCATGCACTCCAATGAAACCTTCTAGCATTAACATTCTGGTCCCAAAGAAATGAATCACAGATTCTACCTAACGCAACCAAGACCCCCTTTGGTGGAGACAGGACTCAGGACTTGTAGGAGATATATTGGTATGGAACTCAGGACATGACGTATCAAAATCATCTTTCCTCCTATACTAAGCAACTTGGAGCTCCAATAAAATAATCGTTGTCTCAACTTTGCTAGAAGACCGTCAAAAACAACACTTCCCAACCTGCCCGAACCAACAAGGTTCCTAGATATATTAATGGCAGTTACCCTTCCCTGAATCCAAGAACCAAAGACACCAAGGGTATTTGTTCAGGCGTTGCCCTAGATGAACAAATGAAGGAGTTTTTATTCGGATTGATCTTTGCCCGGACATCTCTTGGTACAGAGCTAAAAAATCATGAACGGAGGTCATATCTTTCTCTGAGCACTTGGTGAAGACAATCACATCATCAGCGAACGCCAGGTAAGAAATCCTGGATCCGCGGATACATAGAAATAACTCACCCTTCCCAAAAAGAGGTGATGAAAACCTCTTCCTAAGAATTTAGCAACAAATAAGAAAAGTGTCGGGGAAAGTAAGTCCCCTTGTCGCACTCCCCTCGAGAACTTGAAAAAGCCCAACAACTCTCCCTTAATTAAGGCAGAGAACCATGAGTTAGAGAAGGTACGAAACAAGAAATCCACCACCCCTTCCTTAAATCCAAAGTTTTGTAGCATAAAGAGCAAGAAAGGCCATTCCACCTGACCATAAGCTTTTTCCATATCCAATTTGAGAATCAAATTGGGCCAAGCGAGTCGTCAATCCAAGTCAAAAACTAATTCTTGTGCAAGAAGAATATTATCTATAATTCCCCTTCCTAGAATGAAACCAGTTTGCCAAGGTGAGATCAACATAGGCAATAATTTGTTTAGCCTTCTTGACACAATTCTGGATATGATTTTAGAGGAAACATTATAAAGACTAATAGGACGAAAATTCCTCCATTGAGAGGCGCCAGCTGCCTTCAGCAACAAGACAAGGTGGGCGCTAGACCAGTTTCTAGGCTACTATATGCCCTTGAAGAAGTCATGAATTGCGCTCAATAGGTCATCCTTAATGACCTCCCAACAGAACCGGTAGAAGCTCACTTCAAAGCCATCTGGTCCTGGAGCACTATCAACATTCATTATGAATAGACAATCGCACACATTCTCCATATTAGGCAACTGCTGCAACGTATTATTGTCAGATTCTTTCACCTTTGGAAACTCAAAAGACATGCTAAGAGGCCCCCTATGGCCATTTGAAGAGAATAGCTTAGAATAAAAATCAATTCCTGAGGTCTTAATCTCCTCTGCAGACTGCCACGCGTCCGACTCCTCCTTAATTCGTGTAATAAAGTTCTTACTCTTCTTTGTTTAACTACAGCATGAAAGAATGTCGTGGTGGCATCCCCCTCCTTCAACCATTTCATACCTACTTTTTGTTTCCAAAGGCCATATTCAACAGCTAGCTCTCGCATATATTTGGCCCGCGCTTCTTGCATCCGAACTTTAGACAGCTCGTCATGGCACAAATCAAAGTCTGATTGCCTTTGATTATACACCTCCTTCACAGATTTGATGCTAGAAAAAATATTCCCAAACAGCTCCCTACTCCAAGACTTCAAACGTTTCCTAACCCGCATGAATTTCTGACAAAAACCCACCATGCCCATCTCAGAAATCGAATGTCACCACTCCTCTTTGACGATCTCCAAAAAGAGAGGATGAGTTCGCCAAACATTTAAAAACTAGAAACCCCCTACCCTTGAAATTTCAGAGCTGCATTTAATTAACAACGGGGCGTGGTCTGAGCGACCTCTTGCCAAATGAGATACCCGAGTGATAGGGTAAGCATCCATCTAATGGGAGTTAGTCAGTGCCCTATCTAACCTCTGCCAAACATAAGCATTAGTCCAGGTGAACGGTTGACCATCAAAATCCATCGTAGACAACCCACAATTAAACATG
Source organism: Coffea eugenioides (assembly GCF_003713205.1). Taxonomy (NCBI): domain Eukaryota; kingdom Viridiplantae; phylum Streptophyta; class Magnoliopsida; order Gentianales; family Rubiaceae; genus Coffea; species Coffea eugenioides. The sequence continues at coordinate 30,570,897 of NC_040042.1, read as the reverse complement.
GAAGAAATAAATTCTTCCACATTAGTAACATTTGTCGAGGAACCACCCACCTACTTATTAGCCGAAGAGATGACGTTAAAATTCCCTGCCACCAACCACGGAATATCCAGCCCTCACTAACAGTCTCCAAAGTTTGCCAAAGAGAATGCCTCCCTACCCTAGCACATTTAGCATAGATCCCCGTGAAAATAAACGAGACACTAGAACGAAAAATTACTGATATGTAAACCATCTGCTCAGCAGCTTCAGTGAAACTCAAACGTATTTCATCAAACCATAGCAACCATATTTTGCCATCCAAAAAAGAAGCCGAGCTATCAAAAGAAAGCTAACGGCGAACAACATTTAGATGTGCAATATCAGACATTGGTTCAATTAGAACAAGCAAACAAACTAAATAATCTCGACATAACTTATTCAAATATCATAAAAAATCCTTTTGGGAAGCACCTCGAATATTCCACACCGATAAATTAATTGGATTTAACATAGGAACGCAATGAATAGTTAACTTGAGAAAATGACACCTGCTGCCGTGCTAATGTTTTCAGAAGACGACTAGGTTTGCGTTTTGCTCGAATTTCCCCATCCAGCTTGTTGAGAAGAGCAAAGTCCTTGTCATCTAGCACCGCTGATCTCAGGCACTCATCTGGCAAGAAACCCGAATTAGCCAACTTCATGTCCAAGGCCTTTTGGAAGTCTTTGAGCTACTAGAAAGATCCTTCTGCTACCATCAAATTGTCTGCAGATTTTCGCTTCAAAGGGTGTTGTCGCTTGCTATTGCAAGGAGAGGACATTGGGGATGAAAATCTCCTAGAATTATCAACAACCTCTAGAAGGCTGCCACTTGAGTTGGCTAGACTACTTATAGGATCAAACCTATTAGAGACTTTGAGCACTTCCTCACCCTCCGAATCCGAGCCAAGCAACGAATCACCAACCTGGTGTTGCTGCAAAACCTCTACCAAAGCTTTAGGAATCTAGTTCACCTATTGTAAATTATCTGGAGGAGTATCCATGGCCCTCTTGGACTGCAATTCGCCACCATTCCAAGCATGTGCTCCATCAACCAAAGCGTAAGTGCTGCTTCCAATATTCTCAACTGCTGAAGAACTTACGTCAACAAGATTTTCACCAATACCAGTTGGAGCCACCTCCTTGAACCGTATCCACCCCATATCAAATCACATAACAAGTCTAGCCGTCACATTGTTGAGCAACCCATCGCCAGAATCATGAAGGACCAGCGAACCCGACATGTTGTATGTCGAATCATTAACCTTTTTTTTATCCTTGTCTGATTAAATTTTTGGAACATAGGCTGACTGGGCCTTATTCATCTGCATTGTGCGATCAGATTTACTAGGCTTCAAAGCTAGATTCTTCCTAAAATACTGTGCCTCATCATGGCCAACCTTTGAACAGAATGGGCAAAACAATGGCCAGTTTTCAAATTCCACTCTTTGCCAAAAACCAAACTCCTCATCTCCAATCCATATCCTTTTGGTTGGTGGCAAAGAGACATCGATCTCCACCAAAACCCTAGCAACCAAAGGCCGATGCAAATCCCCAATCGATGCATCAATCTTAAGTAGGCAGCCCAATGTAGCTGCCAACTTCAAGAATTGCTGCTTGCGAAAGAAAGGAAGAGGGAGCTCCAGAAATGTTGCCCAAAAAGGAGCTATGGAAACTTCTTGTTTGGTCTTAAAGTCCAATGTTCACTTAGAAACAACCATAGGAGAGCCCTAGATAAACCATGTTCTACATACAAACAGCCTCGTATAATCATCTTCAAGGACCGACCACAACGAAACATGGCTAGAGTCAAGTAATCCCTCCGGGCAATACCTTTTAGCCCTAATGAAATGATGAATTTCGAATAGTTTTCATAGATGGTCTGTTGTAGACAAATCTGTCAACTAAAGCATTTCAAAGAGGCTCGACTAGCCAAAGCATCTCTTGCTACGACATCCTCAAAGCTGGTTCTCCGCGAAAAATGGAGACAATTCCAGGGTTAGGGTTATCCTCTGTCGCAACGAAGAACGAGAACCACCGTCCTTGAGTTTTGATATCTATCTAATAGGTTTTTAGTGTCCCAATTTCTTTTGAATATTCAAGTTGTGAACTTTCGTCACATGTACTAAAACTGTCAAATAATTACGGATTTGATGTTTTATGTGGTGATAAATTATTTTGACAATTAAATAGTGGCCAATTATCTAATCATGTAAAATAATCATGTCAACTAGAGAATATATATAAATACTTATAAATAAATAACAGTAAAATCAAATTAGATCTCACATTATTGAATAAACCAAAATCTTAACTATCCTCTGACTAGAGTAGGAATTTAGTCACTTTCAATGATAGAATCGTAGCCAACGAAAAATTAGGGTTTATTGTTAAAGACAAAAAGAAAAAATTAAAAGAAAGAAAATCCAAAGGGAAATAACAAGCTGTCCCTTTTTTGTTCATGCATGACTCGTGTAACGGCCCCACCTCCCCCTAAGGCGAACCAGAGGGTTCGGCGGCCGCCTGTCCAGCTCTCGCCGGGACTCAGTCGCTCACTACAGTCCTCAACCCAATTACAATATAAATCTCAAAATTTCATCAAATTCTCCAATGATTACATATTACAAATGCAGCGGAAACTGATTCCAATCGTAGAACGTATACTTACATCAATATCAATTTCAAATATTTATACAAGACCAACTCGTACATAAAATAGATCCAAACTTAAACTGTACACGATATAAGCCATCCAGTCACGTGAATAAGCACTCCAAGCTTTTCTTCGCCTTGAGCCCTGTGGGGGGGGGAAAATAAAACATTTTTGGGGTGAGCTAGAAGCTCAGCGAGTAACCATTAAAATCAGTAATCAAATCGGTTTCACAATATTTCTTTTCAATGATGTCATAAATCAAATGATAAGTCCAGAAACGATTACAGCATTTACAAAACATTAAATATGGAGTATCAATAATTCAAGAAACATGTACAATGGAAAGCGATAGTAACATTCATGAAAGGATACATTCATTCTCCTGACATTTCCTCGCTCATTTGATCATTTATTTCATTTCATTCACCCCGTCCCTGGCTTCTGGTCAGGCTCCACCAACCTACATAGGTAATACTCGAGTATACCAAACGTTCACCCAAGTTCCTAATCGCCTGACTGAGTCCGCTTCTGGCTCAAGACGACCGGTAACAAGGGGCAATGGCCAGTTCAGCCCAAAAGGCTTACATTCATGCGCAAGTAACATTTCAATCGAAAATTTCACATTTATCGAGGTCGAGTGCGATAAAGTACACACTCGCCTCGAAAACTCGTTTTGGAAATCATTATAAGCGCTTAACACGTTATCAACCAAAATACAAGTCATGAAGTCAAGAAATATAGCAAACAAGGCACACTCACATGCCAGCACGCATGATATGCAAGAAAATATTTCAAAAGTAACTTTGGAAACAGTTCAAAAGTAAATAATGTAAGAAACGGATCATAAATAACTTTAGAAGTAGTTTGAGGTCACTCACCTCCACGGCTCTGAAACCATCCATCATATAGCATTGCCTTGCTCAAATCCAAGCCTTAGATCACAAACTCAAAGCCACCAAGTCCTTTAAAAGTTCGGACAGCACTTCCCCTAAATTTGTTAACTTTTCCAGCCATCATGGCTTCATTACTTCCTCAAATCAGTCCCAAAGGTACACACACAACAACAAGTTCATCCAATAGCCATTCAGAGCTCAAACCAGAAAAACAGTTTTGACGTCATTTTGCGGTAATGGTACCAAAAGCAGTACGATGGTCGGATGAAGGTGCAAGACCCACCGTTTCGAAGATAAAAGATAGGGCTACAACATTGCAGAAGGCCACTCAGTCCAAATCCTAGCATAACTAGGTCAAAAAGGCAGAAAACCAACCCAGAACCGTAATTGCAGGTTCCCAAATCCCACAAAACTGTAATCAGTCCAATTCAGTCTATACAGGTCCAAAAGCATTGATTCCAAAGGAATATGATAGCTAAGACATCAAGCTACATTTCATCAGAAGACACCAATAACAAAATCCAAACCAATTCCAGTCAAAACAGACACTTACTATCGCAGTTCGCACATTCTGTTCACCAAAAACAGCAACAGTAAAAACGACATAACTCACTCTACACTACTCCAAATGCCCTGAAATTTTGGAGCCACTTCAAACTCATCAATACCTACAACTTTCATGTTTTGAGAAAAGGCCAATTCGGCCTCCATCTATGACCTAAAATTTCGGACAGAATGTAGCTTCAAGAACCCTAATTTTCCAGAAATTCTTCCAAATCCAAAATTGATTGCATTTATCAACAATTCACACCTACAAGAGTCATTTTAAACCATTACCATTCATCATACAAGACCACAACATCCCATTCATATTAAACCAGCAAATTCATCATAAAATGGAAAACTTCACCAAAACTCTTCAAATCAAGAAATAAATCATATGTTCCATTACTCAAGCTACTTCTAAGCATAACATAAACATCATTAGGTGTAGAAGAGTGTTCTAGCATCACTTACCAAGTAACAAGAGAGATAGGGATTGTGGACACCTTAACTCTTCAAAACAACTTCACTAGACCACTCACTATCACTAAAAGGAAAGATTTTATGGAGTAAAATGGATGTAAGCAAATGTTTTTGGGTGATTTGCACCAAGTAGAAGCTTGAAAGTTGATGGAGTTCTCTTCCTTTTGGAGCTTGAGAGGGCCGGCTATGGTGAAGAAAGAATGAGGAAATTTTAATGAATTTTGAAGATATTTAACCTTTGATCAAAAGTCAAAAAATGAAATAGTAATTCATACATCTTCTCCAATGAAATGGTGACACTTGTCATCACCATTAATGCCATCCTATCCTTTCTTTTCTCTCTCACATCAATCAAATCTCACCCTCTACTTATCTCTTAATACCCGATAAATGTTACACAGTATCCGGAACTTAACCTTATTGGCCGAATTTTTCCGAACTTTTCGCACTAGTGGGTCCCACGTCCAATATATATTCTTAATTTTTCAAAAACTATCCAATACTAGAAAAATCATCTAAAAACTAGAATTACTCATAAAATTCACCAAGAAAATTTTCCTAAGCCAGAAAATGCAGAAAACATGCCATTAAAGGGAAAAACCCTAGGAAAAACATTAGGGGAATTTACGGGTTCTCACACTCATTTTTTTTTCGGGGCGTCACAATCTCCCCTCCTTAAAAGAATGTCGTCCTCGACATTCCCTCTTGTACCAATCAAGTCGAGACATCCCGCAAAAATCTCTCAAGAGTCAAATCAAACCCACAGTCCGGCATCCTAAACTTCAAGCCTAGGATACACTACAGAGATCTGAAGCCTAAGCTCTGATACCAATTGTAACGGCCCCACCTCCCCCTAAGGCGAACCAGAGGGTTCGGCGGCCGCCTGCCCAGCTCTCGCCGGGACTCAGTCGCTCACTACAGTCCTCAACCCAATTACAATATAAATCTCAAAATTTCATCAAATTCTCCAATGATTACATATTACAAATGCAGCGGAAACTGATTCCAATCGTAGAACGTATACTTACATCAATATCAATTTCAAATATTTATACAAGACCAACTCGTACATAAAATAGATCCAAACTTAAACTGTACACGATATAAGCCATCCAGTCACGTGAATAAGCACTCCAAGCTTTTCTTCGCCTTGAGCCCTGTGGGGGGGGGAAAATAAAACATTTTTGGGGTGAGCTAGAAGCTCAGCGAGTAACCATTAAAATCAGTAATCAAATCGGTTTCACAATATTTCTTTTCAATGATGTCATAAATCAAATGATAAGTCCAGAAACGATTACAGCATTTACAAAACATTAAATATGGAGTATCAATAATTCAAGAAACATGTACAATGTAAAGCGATAGTAACATTCATGAAAGGATACATTCATTCTCCTGACATTTCCTCGCTCATTTGATCATTTATTTCATTTCATTCACCCCGTCCCTGGCTTCTGGTCAGGCTCCACCAACCTACATAGGTAATACTCGAGTATACCAAACGTTCACCCAAGTTCCTAATCGCCTGACTGAGTCCGCTTCTGGCTCAAGACGACCGGTAACAAGGGGCAATGGCCAGTTCAGCCCAAAAGGCTTACATTCATGCGCAAGTAACATTTCAATCGAAAATTTCACATTTATCGAGGTCGAGTGCGATAAAGTACACACTCGCCTCGAAAACTCGTTTTGGAAATCATTATAAGCGCTTAACACGTTATCAACCAAAATACAAGTCATGAAGTCAAGAAATATAGCAAACAAGGCACACTCACATGCCAGCACGCATGATATGCAAGAAAATATTTCAAAAGTAACTTTGGAAACAGTTCAAAAGTAAATAATGTAAGAAACGGATCATAAATAACTTTAGAAGTAGTTTGAGGTCACTCACCTCCACGGCTCTGAAACCATCCATCATATAGCATTGCCTTGCTCAAATCCAAGCCTTAGATCACAAACTCAAAGCCACCAAGTCCTTTAAAAGTTCGGACAGCACTTCCCCTAAATTTGTTAACTTTTCCAGCCATCATGGCTTCATTACTTCCTCAAATCAGTCCCAAAGGTACACACACAACAACAAGTTCATCCAATAGCCATTCAGAGCTCAAACCAGAAAAACAGTTTTGACGTCATTTTGCGGTAATGGTACCAAAAGCAGTACGATGGTCGGATGAAGGTGCAAGACCCACCGTTTCGAAGATAAAAGACAGGGCTACAACATTGCAGAAGGCCACTCAGTCCAAATCCTAGCATAACTAGGTCAAAAAGGCAGAAAACCAACCCAGAACCGTAATTGCAGGTTCCCAAATCCCACAAAACTGTAATCAGTCCAATTCAGTCTATACAGGTCCAAAAGCATTGATTCCAAAGGAATATGATAGCTAAGACATCAAGCTACATTTCATCAGAAGACACCAACAACAAAATCCAAACCAATTCCAGTCAAAACAGACACTTACTATCGCAGTTCGCACATTCTGTTCACCAAAAACAGCAACAGTAAAAACGGCATAACTCACTCTACACTACTCCAAATGCCCTGAAATTTTACAGGCATCTCAAACACATCAATACCTACAACTTTCATGTTTTAAGAAAAGGCCAATTCGGCCTCCATCTATGACCTAAAATTTCGGACAGAATGTAGCTTCAAGAACCCTAATTTTCCAGAAATTCTTCCAAATCCAAAATTGATTGCAATTGCCAACAATTCACACCTACAAGAGTCATTTTAAACCATTACCGTTCATCATACAAGACCACAACATCCCATTCATATTAAACCAGCAAATTCATCATAAAATGGAAAACTTCACCAAAACTCTTCAAATCAAGAAATAAATCATATGTTCCATTACTCAAGCTACTTCTAAGCATAACATAAACATCATTAGGTGTAGAAGAGTGTTCTAGCATCACTTACCAAGTAACAAGAGAGATAGGGATTGTGGACACCTTAACTCTTCAAAACAACTTCACTAGACCACTCACTATCACTAAAAGGAAAGATTTTATGGAGTAAAATGGATGTAAGCAAATGTTTTTGGGTGATTTGCACCAAGTAGAAGCTTGAAAGTTGATGGAGTTCTCTTCCTTTTGGAGCTTGAGAGGGCCGGCTATGGTGAAGAAAGAATGAGGAAATTTTAATGAATTTTGAAGATATTTAACCTTTGATCAAAAGTCAAAAAATGAAATAGTAATTCATACATCTTCTCCAATGAAATGGTGACACTTGTCACCACCATTAATGCCATCCTATCCTTTCTTTTCTCTCTCACATCAATCAAATCTCACCCTCTACTTATCTCTTAATACCCGATAAATGTTACACAGTATCCGGAACTTAACCTTATTGGCCGAATTTTTCCGAACTTTTCGCACTAGTGGGTCCCACGTCCAATATATATTCTTAATTTTTCAAAAACTATCCAATACTAGAAAAATCATCTAAAAACTAGAATTACTCATAAAATTCACCAAGAAAATTTTCCTAAGCCAGAAAATGCAGAAAACATGCCATTAAAGGGAAAAACCCTAGGAAACACATTAGGGGAATTTACGGGTTCTCACACTCATTTTTTTTTCGGGGCGTCACAACTCGTCCTATAAAGGAGTCACAACTCTTTTTGTTTCATAGCTTTCCTAGTTCTAAAAGTAGTAAATTTTCTTTTCTATTTCTTATTCTACTTAGGATAATAAATTAGAAAAAATTAATAAACTAATCAATTTCTAAATTTGATAGATCATTGCCCAAATCAATCAGCACCTCGAGTTGAAAACTAATATAATGACTCAAGAAACGGTTGATGCAACTCGTGTCTCTTGAATTTCAGCATCCGCTTGATCCTGTAAGACATAGTCGCGCTTTGCAAAATAAAGTCCTTTAAAAAGTACTCTTTAAACTCTTTTTTATTTTTAAAAGTCCTACAAGTTATAGCAAATGTAAAATATGAGTAGAATCGTGCACTTAACATAATATTTGGTCACAATCAAAGGGAAATATTCACAAATAAAGCACATAATTAGCTCTCTAATAATATGCAATTGTTTATTTTTAATTGATGAAATCTTATCATTATTACTTAATGGCATAAAAGAAGAGTAATGTTGAAAGTTATTTGACTTTTGTAATGAGACTCTTATTTTGGGACAATAAAAATGGAAACATGACATTAGTAATAGGATGGATGAAGTATTTGAATATAATTATGATATAAATATTTATCATTTTAAAAATAATCTCTAAAAAGATCATCACCTGAATTCATATTGATTGACTGCTACTTGGATTCTTGAAGTTTGGAGATGACATTCCAGATCAACATGTATTCACTTATCCTTTGAGAAAAGTCTTCAGTTTCTATTTAGTATCTTTTTTGACGATAAGATATTAAGAAAGAACTATTTTGTGATATCTAAATATACAATAAAAGAAATACGTGTGACTCGAGATCCATAACCCTACTTATAGATAACTTTTCTATTATCTTTTGATATGTCTATTTCACCCTCACATAAAATAGAAGCTATCCTTAACTCTCTATACATTAAAGACCGATATCCTATTAAATATATTAAAATCCAAACTACAATAGATCATTATAATTGGATTTAATCTTATTTGATAGTCTGCAACACACAGGGTTTGTTTGGATTGACTTGATTTCAGATAAAATAATTTACTTCACAAATTTCAACCATCTTTTATCTTTCCAAACACCTTTTTATCTCACATACATCACATCACAAAAAGTGCTACAGTGATTATCTCAAATAAATCATCCAAATAAACTCCTGTCCAAACAAACTCACAACTATTCATATATAAGTCCAACATTGAATTGAGGATCCAATAATTTTTCACTTGAACTATACATGCAATTTTATAATTATATTTTGCAAAATAATCGTATAAGCTCAACTTTGCTATCATTATTAAAATGTATCTACAACCAATTCGATCCATCAATTACACTAACATAGGATCAAATAGTATTTATTATAGTTTCGGAAGCCATCAATAGTTGTGTATGCTGATACAATGGAATAACATAAATCATATAGCATGAAAATTTCATACAATGTGATCTTAACATACATATTTTTAACTAGTCAACATTAAATTTTTGTGAGATCAAACCATACCAAAATCAGAGCGTGAATAAATCAAAACTTTATTTATACAGGAAATATCCTTAAAATATAAATAACTAAAAAAAATATCAAAGTCATCAGAACATTTAGAATAATGAACTTTCACTAAAATTGAATATCATTTAGTGACATGACACCCATATGAACAGTGTGCTCATGAAATACTTTGGATTGCAATCTCTTAATAAGTGGATCTACTATCATGAATTTTGTTTTGATATACTTTATAGCTAATTGTCAATATTGAACTTTTTTCTTCAAAAGCGAGGAATTTGATGTCTATATGTTTCAATTTTGCTGAGTTCCTATTATTATTAGAATATTTAACTGCTGACTTATTGTCACAAAATAATTTGAATGACCTTTAAATGCCTTCCATTACACGTAATCCTGGATCAAAATTTCACAGTCAAATTCTATGATTGGACTTCTTATAATAAGTTATGAGCTCTAAAGAGGTTACAAGAGACTGTTTAACACTCTTCTAGGATATGACATCCTTAGCCAACAATAGATACAACCTGATATTGATTTCATACTATCTTGACATCCAGTATATCTAATAATTTGAACTTATTTGACCTCCGATACATAAGTATGTAGTCCCTTATTCTCTGTAAATACAACAAAAACTATTTGGTTGCTCTCCAATGGTTTAATTTTAGATTGTTTAAATATCTATCCAATATTTTAATAATGTACACAATATCCAAACCCATATAAACCTGAACATACATTAGACTCTCTCCTATTGACGCACAAGAAATCTTCTGCATTTTTTTCTCTCAAAAACACTCTTAAGGATACAAATCGAGACTAAATTTGTCTCTCTTAGCCACATGGATATCATTTGATTTGCAATTTTACATGCCATACTTTTTAAAAATCTTTTCGATATAACTTTTTTGTAATAGTCCAAGAATACTCTAAAAGCGATCTCTGTGTATCTGTATGCCTAGCAAAAAAAGGCATTACCAAGATTTTTCATCTTAAAATTTTTAACTAGAAATCTCTTGCTTTCATGCAATGAGTCTATATCTTTGCTGGCAAGCAAAATGTCATCAATATATAATTCCAAAAAATTATACATACTCCCATAGAACTTATGGTATATGCAATTATCGATCAAATTCATCTCAACACTGAATAAGATGATTACTTGATGAAACTTGAAATACTATTGTCGAGATGTTTACTTGAACCCATAGATAAATTTCTTAAGTTTGTAAGCTATAATTTTTGATCTTCCAATACAAAGTTTTCTAGCTGCTACCATTGAGAAATGCTGTATTTACGTACATTTAGTATAACTCAAAATTGAAATGCACCATTAATGTTGTTATAGTTGTAAACGATTCGTTTGAAAAAATAGGAGAAAAATTTTCTTTATAGTCACCTTCTTTCTAGCTAAAGTCTTTTGAGACAAGATGAGATTTATACCTCTCTACATTGCCTTTTGAATCTCTCTTAATCTTAAATATTCATTTACAATCAATGGATTTCACTCCTTCTAACTATGAGATAACAGTCCATACGTCATTATCTTTCATGGACATAATATCTTCACTCATGGCATCAATCTACTCTTGAGAGTTAGAACTCTCCATAGTTTGACGAAAGTTAATTGGATCATCTTTCATTAGAGAAAAACATTATAATCATGTGGCATTGCACTTCTCTTTTTCCTGGTGGATCTTTTTAATGGCATTGGTTCTTGAGGTGGTAAAGTGTATTCTTCTAGTACAATTTCTTGAATGAGAGATTCTCTGACATTGTCTTGATCTGTTATGTCATGAACAAGGTCAAGAACAGGATTTCAAATAAGTACAAACAAGATCAATAACACGTGGAAATATTAACATATTTCTCTTTAAAGATAAGGTTTCTAATTGTATCCCTTTCCCCAAACTCGACATCCTCAAAGAATCGGACATTTCTCATTTCAAAAATCGATTTAGTCATGGATCATAAAATTCTAACCCTTCGATCGCTCAGAGTATCCAACAAAATAATAATTAACTATTTTTTAATATAATTTCTTTTAGTTGGCCTATAAGGCCTTGTTTGAGTTGGACATCGCTATAAATATAAATGTTTCAAACTAGATTTCTTTTCAGTTTAAAACTCATAAAGGGTTTTGTTAGTTGCCTTAGTTAGAATTTTGTTAAGGATATATATTATAGTTTTAAGTGTTTTCTCCAAAGTGACTCTAAAAAGGTAGAATGATAAATCATACTCTTCACCATATCCTTAAGCATCCTATTTCGTCTTTTAATAACACCCGTCATTGTGGGTGAACTCGACATAGTGTATTGTGGGATGATACTGCACTGTTCTAAGTATTTAACAAATAGCTCTAGACATTGTTCACTAACCTTCATGTCTACCGTAGTACTCACCGCTATGATTAGATTTGATGCTTTTGATTTTTTTTTTTTATTAAGTTGGTTTTCAATTTCAGCCTTAAAATTTTCTAACACACCAAGTGACTGTGACATTTCATAAATGAGATACATATAGCAATATTTTGAAAAATTATCTATGAATGTTATAAAATATTTTTAATTATTCGAAGTAGACATAGATATGGTCCACAAATATCTATATGTATAAGTTCTAAAACATCCAAGGTCCTATTGGTTTCAAATCTCTTTTATTGGTTTGTTTTCCCTTTATACAGTTCATACAATCATCAAAATATGCAAAATTCAAGTGGTTAAGAATTTAATTTGACACGAGTCTTTCTATTTTTCATCTAGAGATATGACCTAATCTCTTGTGTCATAGTACAACTAAACTCTTAATGGTTAATTTTCTCTTTACACCTCTGGTACTCAAATGCAGGGAATTATTAGATAAGGCATAGTATGAATTAAATATAAATTATCATAATAAAATAATGAATCAAAACCAATCAATTTTGAAATCATGAAACGATATAAACTTTCCATTTACAAATGAACAAAAATAATCGAATTTGTCCAAAACAGAAATAAAAATTAAATTCCATCAAAAAGATGGTGCAATAAATGTTTTATTAAGATCCAAAAAAATTTCGATGTTTAACAATAATAAAAAAAACTCCTATTGCTTCAACTTGAACTATCTTGTTATAATCCACATAGGTATATATTTCACTATCATTAGGCTTTCAGCAGTTTGGGCAACCTAGCATATACATAATGATGTGAGTTGTTGTACTAAAATCTATCCACCATAGATATCCAGATACCAACGTTAAACTAACTTCAAAACAAACCAGATTAAGAAGAATACCTCTCTAAGCACGCCCAGTGTGATAGTTAGTGCAATGCTTCTTCTTATACCCTTCAGTTCCATGAAAGAAACAACCATTTTTGTTCTTGATTCAACCGATTTTTTTTTGTTGTTTCTTTTGTGGTGCCATATCTATAGCTTCCTTATCCTTCTTCTTTTTGCATCCTCGCCTTTATTATTAGTGGTTGATGCCAAGTGAGCACTCTCTCTCTCTTTTCTTGTTTCAACCTTTTCTCTTCCTCTACATAGTGTGATATGAGTTCATTCAAAGACTAAATCTCTTTCTGACAGTTGTAACTCATCTTAAATTAGCCAAACTATGTAGGAAAAGACATCAAAACTAGATGTACTAGTAATTCTTTAAAGAATGTTAGGTTAAATGCACTCAACTTAGAAGCAAGATGAGACGTCTCCATGATGTACTCCCAAATATTATCTTTATAACTATATTTCATTGAAATTAGACTTGTCAAGAGTGTACTAATTTCAATTTTTTCATTCTTGGCAAAGCTTTTTTTAATGTCCCGGAGTAAGGCTTTAATCGTAGTTGTCGTTTTAGACATTATGCTTGTGAATACTTTCGAAATGACCTTTTTTCATGATCATCGTCCACTTATAATTTGATCTCTTCCACCTTTCCTTATCTCTCATTTCATCAGAGGTACTCTGATATATAAGAGGTGAAAGAGAATCATCCCTTAGCGTAAGGTTGAGATCCATGACTATCAAGAAGTTTTCTTTCCAGGACTTGAAATTTGTATCATTTAGTATAGGAATATTGTTGATATTGGTAGTTATACTTGCTGGATCATTCACAACTAAATAGAAAACATTAAATAATTAATAAATTCAAATAAAGATAACTCCATCTCAAAATACCGATGTTCCATTAATATTTTATCTTTGGCCAAAAAAATATTAACTCTTAAGTTATATCTTGACACAATAATAAACACTGATAATAAGAACATGTCAAAAAATAAAATTTTCTTTGGGTCAATTTATAATTCACATATAAAATTTGAATAATCATCATGTAGTTATTACCACAAGTGTACATGCAATTCTGTAAAACATTGACCTCTTATTGGGTCAGTCAATATTCACAAAATCGCAAGTATAATTAGTTATATTCTAAAACAAATTAATTTTGATAAGAGATGTCACTTTGGAGACATATTGTTTCAATTAATTTATTCCAAAATATATATAATTATACCGATATTCAAATTTAAAATTACACAAAATTTTAGATCAAAGTTAACTTTGGTTAGCTCTAATCAAATTTGGTCAAAATAGTAAAACCAATCAAATTTGGTCATACCAGATAATTGGATCAAGACTTATTAGATCAAAGATCCATATTTATAACTTGACCCAAATGTTTGTCAAATAAGTTTAGTACCTTCTTTAGTCCTAAAAATGCCTTATGAGACTATATACTTAGTGGGCCAATTGAACTTTTTAAGGCTCATATAACTATATTAGGATTCACTTAAATTGAAACCATGATTTCCTTAATGTAAGGATATGCATATTGATTCTTAAACAAAGAAACAAGTCAAAGAATCCAAGTGTTAACCAAATTAATATTCCTGACCTTATAATTATGAAGATATACCCAGAGTTTTAATTAATCAAGACATGAAATATACAATTCATGATTGAAGCAATGCATGAAAACGGCGTACATAAGACTTAAAACAAAAACCACGCAAACATGCGGGTTCCTTCTAGAATTCAGCCATTAAAGCAATGCATGAAATGCCGTGTACAAATTGAAGACCAAATTTCGGCTTAAGACTTAAACCACCATGTATATGGATTTAAATACTTCATAAAAAATCCAAAAATTATTAGATCTAACGGATCCAATACAAATGAAGATACTAGTAAAGCGAACGTAATTGCAAACCTTATAATAACTCTGAAGATCACAAATTTCTAACTTTAAACTATAACGATTCAAAATCTGATACTTGCTCTGCCACCACTTGTTGGATTTTTCAGGATTCTAATATCAAATATTTGAATACAACTATAATCTAAATACGTACCATTTTAAAAATAATCTCTGAAAAAACCATCACTTGGATTCATATTAATTGATTACTACATGAATCATTGAACTTTTAAGGTGGCCTTCCAAATCAATGTGTATTCGCTCATCCTTTGAGAGAACCTTTCAATTTCTCTCTGATATCTTTCTTGACAATGGAATATCAAGAAAGGACTATTTTGTGATATCTTTTTTTTTTTTGGTTGCCTGCCACGGTATCCAGGGCTGTGCCCTGACTAATCCGTTGGTCGACCCAGGTCGCACACCTGGCTGTGGTGGGTGAGTCTCCCAACAAGGGTAGCTGCATACGCCAGGTTTCGAACCCGAAACCTGCTTAAGCGGAACCAAGCTGCTTACCACTTGGCCCAACCCCAGTTGGTCTATTTTGTGATATCTATGTATATGATAAAAGAAATATGTGTGACTCGAGAACCATAACCTTACTTATAGATAACTTTCATGTTATCTTTTGGTATTTCTATTATAGCCCATAATAAAAATAAAAATGATCCTTAAGTATCTACGCATTAAAGGCTCACATCCTATTAAATATTAAAGCTCAAATTACAATAAATCACTTTTAGATTTAATCTTGTTTGACAGTCTGTAATTTATACTTATTCACATATAAGTCCATTTTTCGGAAAGCCGGGGGCAGCTACCCTTGCCTGCCCCTCCCTTATGCCTGTCGTTGCTCCTCTCTAAACACATCCAATTCTTAAATCCAATTTTACATTTTATGTATGTGAGACAAGAAAAGGGGACCAAAGTTATTGTTCCTCAACCAACTCTCCCTTATATGAAATGATAATTTTAGAAAACTCCGTTGAAGTGTTCATGACAATATTAGTTAATACTCTTGGACATTGAAAAATATCACTGCTTTCTCCTAATTCAAACTTTTTTTGACATTATCTACCCATATCAAAAATTATGATTAAAAACTCATTGGGGTAGAGAGTGTAGACACCAAAATTTTCTCAATTTCAAGTCTTTTTTTTATTTTTTATTTTTATTTTTCATTTATGAATTGCTTGAATAATTATTTTAATTTTTATTTTGTAGGTTGGTGCAAAAAGAAAGAAAATAAAAAGAAAAATGGATGCTCAAAATTGAAACTTTTTGGTGGAGGTTTTTTCTTGTGTTAATGCAAAAATCTACCAAAAAATCCAAACAAAAACCCAAGCCAAAACTCCACAAAAACCCAAGCCAAAACTCCACAAAAACCCAAGCAAAAATTCCACAAAAACCCATGCAAAACCCAAGCAAAAGCTTGGAAGCGAGGAGGCACATTGGCTCAGTTTCTTTTCTCAAAAAAAAAGGGGGCAGCTTCACACGCGCTTGTGTTTTCTTCTACCTTCGTGAACCAAAATAGTAGTACAAGAAGAACAACTAGTTTTTTTTGGGCAATTCAAATTTGCTTTTGCTTCTTGTTTCTTTCCTCCCCAAGATTAGTTTGTACCAAGACACTTCACCACCCAAAATCCATCAAGAAATGGCTGGCAAAATGGATGTAAGGGACCAAATGAAGCCAACAAACCCTAGTTCCAACTCAGCCTTCACTCTTAGGGTTTTAGTTTGTTGGTTTCATTTAAAAGGCCTGAAAGTGAGTCTTTAGGGTCGGGGGAGAGGGAAAAAAAGTTGGCCAAGAACAAAAGACAGAAAAAGAAAAGAAACAGGGAGAGAAAAAAATTTTTAAAAAAAATTACAAATAGGGCTGACTAAACAGCCCTATTTCTCAACCAAAATTCGACTTCGATTCTAGTCCTTTAAGAAAGAACTTGGTTTTTGCACAATCTATTATTTTCGGGGAACAACTTTTGTTTTGAAAATTTTTAGAAAAAACATCTCCAAATCACTTGAATTAAGGCCTGAAGTCACGGGCTCATCAGCACTTGAAGGAACTTGTTTGCTGTGTTTTAGAAACTTGGGTGCATTTTTTCTTGAGATTTCTCGTGTTTGTTCAAGTTCACAAGTATCTGTGAGTAACTATAGCTCTTTCTCTTGGTTGATTTAACGCTTTGCATGAAGCTTTAAGCAATCATATGAGTTTTTCATGGGTTTAAACTTTAGATCTCATTTTTCTCATGATTTATGATGTTAAGGGGCTTGTTTAGTGTTTAAATGAGTCCACCAGACTGTAGATAACTCGTTTATGTTAAGAACCAGCCTTCAATACCCTTAAAAATGCCTTCCGGTGAAGTTCCGATCAAATTTTTCTAGATTCCGGCTGGTCGTATTCTTAACCCGTCGGAAACTTCATTAGCTTTTTCTTTTATTTTGCTTCCTTTGTTTCTTTGTTTGTTTGTTATGTTTTGATCCTTTAACCCATTTGGGTTATTGTTTTCTGTGTTTGTGGGTTAAGGATTGGGTCAGAAAATTATTTTATTGTCGGGCTTATAGTTAAAACTATTGGGCTTACTTTTTCTGTATACGTGGGCTTGTGCTTGAATTTTGTTTGAGACCTCTATGTTTTTATATGGGATTCTTTGTTAGTTTTGTTTGGGTCAAGACCCCAAAAGCCCAAATTTGTGATCCGATTAAATGGGATGGGTTTTGTGAACCAGGTTAAGAATTTTTGTATTTTATTTTATCTTTCTTATCTTGTTTTTTATTGAGTGAATTTTAAACATTTTATGCATTTAATGGTGCTGGAAATCGGTTGAACTCAGTGGAATGTTATTTGCTAATTTGAGGCCATGAGAAAATGTATTTGCAATTTAGCCCCCCAAATTTTGGTATAATTATACAAGGGCCCATAAATTGTGGAAAAAGTGGACAAATTTCTTCCTTTTTTTTTTAAACCAAAACGACAGCACTTTATTATTAATACTCTATCCAGATTACATAAAGGGTGGGCAACTACCCTTACAGTCTGCTTGAGCGCTCAAGCAGCCAACCTGGGAAGCTATCCTTCCATTCGGCTGAGCATTTCATATGTTTCGCCATCTTAGCTAATGTATGACTGACAGAGTTGTTTACCCTTTTAGTAAAGGTAAAACAACATTCATCAAAACTGGACTTTAATTTCCTGATATCAGACATCACTGTGAACCTAACTACTTCATCTTCCTCCCTGTTAACTTCATTCACAATCTGCATACAGTCTGTTTCAAATTCCACTCTTCTCCATCCATTCTGCTTCGCCACCAGCATAGCAATTCTGAGTGCCATTGCTTCTTCTAGCTTTGCATAGGAGCAGCTTGAGTTTGGCAACTGCCCAAGCACCCATCACCCTCCCTTGCCAGTCCCTCGCAACCATTCCTTAACCTGCCTTATCAGCTTTTTAGTCTAGAGCTACATCCGAGTTCGTTTTGATCCAATCTTCCTTCGGTCTGCTCTAGCCATTCATCCTTTCTGTTTTGCTCTTACTACATACCCCCACTTCCACCTCTGCCTCCTGAGCTTCTTGATACTCTCTCCACTCCATCACCGCTTTGTTAACAGCTTTCATTGGATCCCTTCTTCTATCATTGAATTGCATTTCGTTCCTCGATTTCCAGATTTGCCATAGCAGAATTACCATTAGTTCAATACACTCTTTTCCCTTCTCTTTCTTCATAGCATCTTTCAGTTCTTCCCACCAGAGCCAAATTTTGCTCCTATAAATCTCCAGACCATCCCAGCTTAGTGGAGCAGCTTTTCAGATTGCCTTGGCATTGTTGCAGAAGAAGAGCATATGTTCAATAGTTTCTGGATTTTCCTCACAGCACTTGCACAGATAATCTTCCTTTTAAACTCTTGATTTTTGTATGTTTTGAGTAAATTAATTCTGATCTTTAAAGTATAATTGAGGTTTTGAATAAAGTTTGTTGGATTTAGATTACTTAATTAGATAATTTTAGGAATTTATGGAAATTATTTAAATAAGAATTGGGCTGATGTGTTATTTTTATTAGGTTTATGACATGGGTTTTGAGGCTTAAACCCAATGTTTTTGTTAGGTTTTAAGTTGAAAGAATAAATTAGGTTGGGCTATCTTTTAAATAAGATGGATCTGTTTATTTTTTTGGGCCGAAGTAATATGGCTCAAATGCATGAAAATGGCCCCAACATGTTTTTTCATAATCAGAAACAAATTTTGTAATTCGGCCCCTAATCTTTTGAGTAATTTTATTGTAGCTCTAAAATTTTGGATTTCATACACTTTGATCCTTAATTTAATTGCATTTTGACCCCTAAACTTTATTTTTACTTACATTTGACCCCTAATCTTTTTAAAAATTATAATTTGAACAAAAAATTTTCTAATTTTTGCAATTTAGTCCCTAACTTTATTCATTTATTTTTATTTCTCAATTACAATTGTTTCTCTTCTTTAATTGCTAATTGTGCTTCATTTAAATGCATTTAATTTATAAATTTTGGTTGCTTTATGTTTATTTACATTTTTCACAATAAAAAGTGGAATTTAGTATATATTTACATTCTCTTTTAAAATTGTCAATTAAATTGGTGTATTGACCAGTTTGTTGATTTTGAAAAGTAGACAGCTTTCCTTCCTCTCATTTAGCTGCTACTTGAAAAGGGAGGTATACCTATTGACTATTACCCTTTAAATTCTTTTTATGTGCTCCTATGTGCTCGATCTTATGTGTTTATATATTTATGTTTTTTTCATTTATTTATTTTAAGTTTTTATTCATTTTTATGCTTATTTAATGGAAGTCTTGTGATCATTTGGAGGGTATTTAAATGCCCAAATTGTAATAGATTAGTAATATCCTTTTGTGCAAGAAATGTAATTAGATAAACGATGTAATAGATAGGTTCTATTTTTTGTAAGAAAATATAAATAGCTAGATGAATGTAATAGATATGTTAGATAGGGTTATTATTTTATATTTCCCCTTTTAGATTATAGTTAGGGCTCCTAATGTAATAGTTAGGTCTTATATCCCTGTGTACTTGTTTGTTTATGTGCTTATGTGGTTTATTCATTTTCTCTAGAATTTTTTACATTTAGATATTATACTTATGTGTTATGTGATATACATGCTTTATGTGTTTTTTGTGTTTATTTGTTTTAATTAAGTTCTATATACTTTATTTATTTATAATGAGTGCATGACGTCATCACACTAGTCCAACGCTAGTTATGGCTTTTCTCCATAATTTCTCACTAGTCCAACGCTAGTGAGAACTTGTAAAAATGGACTAGTCTAATGCTAAATCCTTTAGGCCATCAACGCGCTAGATTCATGTTTTGGTGTTACATTTATTGCATTTTATACATTTTTTTCTATTTTTAGGTTATTTTCATTTGCATGATGTGTCATCTTATTTCCTTATCCCTATGTGTGCAAATCATATCATTTAGACTCGCATTTCATTTGGATAGTTAAAAAATAGGCTAGTCCATTTGCTTGTTTAGGTTAAAAAAGTCACCCTTCGAATATGAGAAATGAGCGAGTGTAGCTTTTTAGCCTTAGCATTGTGTGACGAATTTTAGTTTTTCGTACCCGATATACTGCATTTTCCTCTTTTAGGTTATGTATATTTATCTATATATCATAATTTTTTTTGACTCTCATCTTTTATATATTCGTGAACTCTTCAAGGGATCATTCTTGGGGTTCACAATTATTACAATTTGCATCAATTAAATTTTGAAGAGACATTTCGTTCCTCTCGATATCTCCTTAGGTCTAAGTTTGCATCCATATAAAAGTATGCAAATGTGATAAGTTTTATAGGGTAGATTAAGAAAATTGTTAACTAAATCTCGCAACTAGTTTTGGTTAGGTTAAAAGGGTGTTTTAGATTTGAATTGATCAAATCTTTGTCGTTTCTTTCTTCAACCGTGACTCTTGAACTCTTTTATCTCGATTTCAAAGACTTGAAGTCGTATAAAAGGGTTTTATTTATTTTTTCATTTAAAATATATTTTGAGTAATTTGGTATACCTAAATTGATTTAGTACACCTAAACTCTTTCTAAAAACCCTTTTTAAACTAATATTTTGGACTCAAACCGTCGCATTATTTAAAGTCCCATTTTAGACCTTTTTTCTTTATTTTTTAAAATAAAAAAACTCATTATTAAACATCTATTTCCTTTTTATTTCAAAAAAGGGGCGTGATAGAGAGAAAATAAATTTTATTTCAATATTGCCTTTTTCTTATGGCCTCTTAATTATCATAGCAAACCAATTCAATATCTTAACTTTGAAAACTTGGTCAATGTGGTTCTTTAATGGCAAACTAAAAGCTGTTAATAGGGTTGAGCGACCATTTAATAGTTTTTGTGTCATCAATTTGTATAAGAAATAATAAAAATTATGAAAACTTAAAAAAATTTACGAAACTTGTAAAAGTCAATTGAAACACTTGACGCAAAAAGAACTTTATTCACCTTGCGAACACGCTAAATAAGTTTTGAAACATAATTTTAAGAATTTTTCTTTTTATAGTTTTAAAGACATCAATTAGGAATTTAGGACCAAAAAATAGAAAATTCAAAAACTTCTAAAAATTCATGAAACTCTTTAAATTTACGTAAAAGAAAATAATTTTTTTTAGCTTGAAAACACGTCAAATAGTAAATGTAAATTGTTTACACCTTAAGTACACTCATGTGTATAGTTGCTGCCCTGTATTTGGTCCATTGTCGTACTTTTTTGTCTTTGTTTTCAACCTTTTGTTGATACATTTGCAATTGAGGAAGGGATGAATTGGATGATTCGTGAAAAAACGGGTGCAAAATGAGAGATTCTGAGTTCGAATTCTCCCGTTTACGGTTAGAAAAATGCACTTGCCATTTTGCACTAAAAGAGTAAGAAAAGAAAAGGGAAATTTAGGAATGAAATTGTATGAATTTTTAATGGATAATTTTTTTTATACATTGTCAGTGTATAATTTTTTTTTATACTGGTAGGTTTAGATCATATCACATAACATGAATCCACTTTTGAAATTCAAATTATGTACATGTATTATACATCTGTAATTGTTAGTGTAAAAAAAATACTACACTATTAGTATATAAAAAAGCTAATCATTTTTTAATTTATAATTTCAGATGGATTGTTACCCAAAAAAAAAAAAGTTAAACTTGGAGGGGCTTTTATAATTTCAGATGGATTGTTACCAAAAAAAAAAAGTTAAAAGGGGAGGGCCTTAGCGAGATTCTTCAAAGTTTAGGGGTGCTAATATAGTGTCAGAAACCTCTGGAATTTTTCCTTATGTAGGAAGTAGGAACTAAGATGGATTTGTCTTTCTCGAATTCGGATACAAACCGAAAAACGAAATTGAGAGCCAATTGTAACTATATTCAAATGGAGGACAAGGCGGGTACCGCCGGCGCCGTTGCTGTCGCCGGCAAAACCATCCAAGAACTCGCAGTGGAAGGCCAAAAGCATTTAGAAGAGACTATCGAATCCGCATTTCAAATCCTATCCTCCATGAACGACGAGCTCTGTAACCCTAATCTTTGGTCAACAAATCCCAATCCAAATTCGTCCACAGCCGGCGCCGCAGCTTCTGCAGCTATTGCTAACGGTATCGTTAATAATGGCAGCACTAGTGCTATGAGCAACGGGCACCACACAGCATCTAACGGCGACGTTTCGTCAGATTCTTCCTCTTCGTCTTCGCATCAGTTGGATATCGGTGTTGGGGTTGGCGCCCTAGAAGACGCTCGCATGCGGTACAAATCCTCCGTGGCTTCTCTGCGCTCTGTCCTCACTGCTATTTCCAACTCCCAGAAGGTAATTAATTTTTAAGAGTGTTACTTTAAACCCTTTGCTTATACCCTAGTTTTGGTGCCGAAGGCCCTATGGATCGAACATTCTTGGTGGAATCTGATAACTTTGATCGCAATTTTGCTATCTGATTAGTTTTCCTGATTCTTTGTTCAAAATTTATATGGTCATCTATTGGTAGGAAATGTTTTCGGGTTTCTTTGGTTTTTTAGAATATTTTTGTTTTTGGGATTGAAAGTATTCCTGCTGTTTATTTTATTTTTTATGATAAATTGGGGGAAAACATGGTTGGAACACAGCTCATCCTAATTAGCGGCAAGGATGCTACCACTGGACTACTGCAAAGCCTGGCTTTTTGAAATTCAAGTTGCTGACTTTTTTCCTAAATGAACTCATGCTTGTGATTTGGGTCATTTGTTATGGAATATTTCTTGTTAGGAAACGAAAAGTAGGGGATGAGATGTGCAAGGCTCTGGTAGTTTTTGTGTTGTACCCACAATTTTCGGTGAAGAGTCTGGTGTTTCATATTTCTTTACGTTAGTAATTTTGATTCAAAAGTGAAAAAGGAGTATAAAAGTGTAGCCATGTTCGTGTTGGTTAGCTTATTATTCATCTGATCTGATATTGGTGGCCTTATTTCGATTTCTTTGCTGCCTCAAAGGAGTTCCTTTATTCTTCATCATCAGAAGTCAAAAATTGTTGATTATGAAATGTTACATTGTTCAGGATTTTATTTGGAATTGAGATCAAGAGTGCCCTAGAAGAGTGAGTAGTGAGACTTAGGAGCATTAGTTCGTGAAGAATATATAGATTCTCCATTAGAAGAACAACCTATGTTTCAATGACTAATCTAATTTGGCTCTTTCAGATTAGAGCTGGTAGTTACCTACAAGTACTTCTGTAACAGGTCATGTGTATGAATACTATCCTAATAAGCCAATACATTTGACAAAGGTAGCATTTGATGAAATCTCGCTTTGGTCACACTTTTGCTGTCATATTTTGTTTTCCTAATTCTTCGTTCAACATTCATGTGGTCATATATTTGTAGGAATTTTCTTGGTTTGCATACATTTTTAGAGCATTTTTGCTTTTGCATTCAAGATTCTCATTGCTATTTCCTTTTTTTTTTTTTTGAAACATTGGGGAAAGAGGTAGTGGGGTTCAATGGTGCTGATTGTATACAGCAGCAAAGGATGCTAGGCTACTAGGAAGGTGGCTTTATGGGATTCAAGTTGGTGACTTTTTTTCCCTGTGAATGCACCTAATGCTTGGAATTCACGTGTTGTTTGTAATGGAAAATGTTTCTTAGTTAGGAAAGGAAAAGTAGGGTATAAGATGTGCGATACCTTGGTAGTTTATGTTGTATCCTACAATTTTTGGTTAATAATCTGGTGTTCTATAGTTTTCTTAGGTTTATAAGTTTGATTAAAGAGTGGGAAAAGAATAAAGAGGGCAGGGTTGCATTATGCAGGAGTTAATATTGAATGTAGTGAGAAATTGGTACAAAAGATTAGCCATGTTCTTTTTCGTTATTCTGTTTTCTTTCCTTCCTAATCTCTCCAACCAATATAATTGGCCTTATTTTTGTATTGTTTGCTGTCTGAAAAGAATAAACAAAAGGAATCTGATTATCATGATGGTTATTTTGGTGCTTGTTGGCAAAAGTGTCAAGGGTTAGATACAAGAAAATTTAGTTCTTTTTAATTGAGGTCAAAGAGCTAGGAGCGACGAGAAGAATGGAGTTCTCCTTGAAGGTCCTTGGGTTCTTTGTGAGTGATTAATAGTATTGGACATTTATCTGCTTGGGCTACTAGCAACTTACTGAATTGTACTTATTTCTTTTATTGGTTGACTTTTCTATTTCCCTGCTAGAATCCTAAAAATTCTAAGCACAGACAAGTAGTATTCTCACGGATATAGCTTAATATGATTATGGCACATTTGAGAATTTAACAACTGCAGCTGTAACATTTAATGTTCTTATGTTTATTTTTCTTACTAGAATGCACTTCCATGGATATATAAAAAATAAACAAGACATGGATTGCAGGACTGATGGCTAAATTTCAAGTGCTGTATCCTTATGGTCACTATTTTAGTTTCTTTTGTGTTTCCTTAAATTATTATCCCTTGAAGAGGGCACTGGATGATGATATAATTAAGGTTAAAATACAGTAAACCCCCCTGTGATTTACGAAAAGGACACAGAACCCCCCCTATCATTCAAAAACACCCAAATAAACTCCTTGTACTTTGGACTAATGTGGACTTTGGATGGAAATCAACCAAATTGACAGAGCGTGGATTACACGAGCTTGACAAACGAGTGTAGATGGCAGTGTAGGAAGGTATTTTGGTAATCGTACTTCTCTTCTTAGTTTCTTTCCCTTTTTTTTTTAACTTTTCTTTCGTTTTAATCTTTTTACTATGTTTTCCTTTTTCTACTTTTTTCTTTTTTTTTTTTCTTCTTCTCCCGGCTCCCACATATCAAGTTATCAACCCAGAAGCCATTTGTTTCCCTTTTTTCTTTTTTCATTTTTTATGTTTATTTTCCTTCTCCTTCAGCTGGTGCAGCAAACCAGAACCATCAACACCGGCTGCCATTTCCACCACTGGATGCCACCCCTGTTGATGAGCACTGTCATTAGCAGAATCTGGTGAAATTCACATACCAAACATCGTTTTTTCCAGAGATCACAATTTTAATATTGGATTTGGCCAAAAAGAATCAGAGAGTAACAAAATTGGCCATGAAAGTGACGGAATTTTTGCAAAAAATTATTGTTCCCTCCTTGTGCTTCCATGGCTTACACCACACCACCAGTCTCCATCCCGTCTCACCATCACCAACACTCCTTTCCTCTCCTCGTTCTTCTCTTTTTCCTCATCCTCCATATCAGTCAATCATATCTAAAAATTTAGACCCAATTTAGGTTCAACACCATCAATTATTACTTAACTTTCATGAATATTACACCATCAAACTCCATTAAAAAATATAGCTAGCAAACAAGCCAGCCCCATTCAAGGAAATTATCCTTGATGATGATTTACTGGAATGGAATGAAGCACCAGAGAGATAGAGAGAGAGAGAGAGTACAAAGGTAATAGTACAGATCTGCACAAGTATTTGATGAATATTTGATGAGCAGAGACAAGAAAATCTCAAGTGTATGTGATGAGTAATTTGTGCAGATCTGCAAATTAATCTAATCCCCAAACCCATCACAAAAGAATAATTCAAATAAGGTTTTTTCTTTGTTACCTTGGGATGAAAATGGCGACCACGGTGAAGACGATGATGTAAGTGGCAGCGGTTGGTATTAGCTGGATTGAAGAAAGGAAGAAAAGAGAAGGAAAATGGAGCAGAAAAGAAAAAAAAAAGGGACAAAAAACAGGAAAAAGCGAAGTATTCTAATGTAGATGATGATTGGAGAAGACGATGTCCTTTTTTTAAAAATTCAATTTGGCCCCTCGATTTCCTTTTTTAATAGAATAAAGTGAGAAAGTATTTAAAATTTCAATTGAGCCTTGAATAAACTAATGGTACAGCTTGCAACTAGGGATAGTATAGGAATTTTTATCCTTCTATCAATTCAGATGATTTCCGTCTTCACATCAGTCCAAAGCACAAGGAATTTATTTGGGTGTTTTTGAATGATAGGGGGGTTCCATGTCCTTTTCGTAAATCACAGGGGGGTTTGCTGTATTTACCCTATACTTAATGGTCCATATACTTCAGGCAGGAGATTGAGAATTAGCTTATTGAAGATGTATTCCATGAATGGAAGGTGAGATTGGTTATTTAATTTGAAAATGAGATCAGGAATGCTCCAGAAGGGAGAGAGTTAGACTCAGGAATTATTGTACTTTAGTCATGAGTATACATATCTTTTCGACATGGAGAATATGGTAAATGCTTACTTATACATCTGATCATATTTGATCAAATCCAGGTAGTGTAGCCATTATCTCATTTCCATTTCCAAGCATTTTTTGATAGCTTTCACAAGTGTCAATTCCAGAAGTGGTAGAGGAAATGGCAAAGAAGTGCAATCTATGTTTCAATTTACTAATCTAATTTGGCGCTTCCAAAATAGAGCTGGTACTTACATGCAAGTACTTCTTTAGTAGGTCATAAGGTTCAATAGTATCGTAACAAGCCAATACATTTGACCAAGGTAGTATTTGAGTAAAGCTCGCTTTGACAGGTGGGTGATGTAATGGAGGGCCTATTCTGATCAAGAATCATGCTCCTAGACTGCAAGGCAGGGTAGCTCAAGGATCATGAGAAGGTGCATGGAAGGCTTCATGTCTATATTGCCATATCTCAGGACTGCAGTTTGATCAAGTTTCAAGTTGATTGATTATTCAATTGGTATTTCCCTTGGGACAAACAGGTCCAGATTTGCCATGTGAAAGCTAGTTTACTATTCTGGTTGGTTAAGATTGAGGTTTGAAGTCATGTTGTGGGGTGATGGAGAGTATATGTTAATACTTGGTGGCTACCATGTAGATGAGAAAATCTTTGTAAAGACCTTTTCCTGCGAAGATATGTTCTTGTGACAGGCAATGGGCAAGTACCGC
Source organism: Coffea eugenioides (assembly GCF_003713205.1). NCBI lineage: Eukaryota > Viridiplantae > Streptophyta > Magnoliopsida > Gentianales > Rubiaceae > Coffea > Coffea eugenioides. The sequence goes on along the minus strand of NC_040042.1, from coordinate 30,543,529 downwards.
CATAATGTAAATGGCACTCCGAAGTAAGGACTTGACATCTGTAGTGGGAGCCTTAGTAGCCACAGGTTGAATGATGCTGGGTTTTATGTGTTGTCCCTGTGATTGCCCTTTTGCAAACTGAAATTTTATTTTTTGTGTTCATGGAACAACTATGGAAGAACATTATGCTATCTTTTGGTGGATTTTTGTTAGAAATTGAAGTTGCTTTATTGTTAATTAGGGACTTTCTTGTTCAAAATCTTATGTAGGTAACTTTGGTTTCTTTGGTACCTTTGACCTGAGTAAATTCTCATCTTAAATTTGTGAAGGCATCTGAATTGAGTTTGTTAGTCACGCTCTTAAATTAGGTAAAATGCATGCATTTTATCTTCCTCGGGCTGATATTTAGAGTACTATATTTTGCTCAGATGATCATTTTTATGTTATCTGCATCTTATTCCATTTGTGTTGTTTGTTAAATTTGTTCTGCTTGCTGGAAGTAATTGCTTCCTATTTTCAATAAGCTCACTGTTTCTTTCATTAGATTTTCATTGCCAATATTATCCCATTTTTGAGAATGGTGAACAGATGAAATCTACATTTTTAAGGTGGTTAATTCCTGTTAAACAGGTAAAAGCTTCTGAAATGGTTTCAACAAGTGGTTCAGGTTCTCCCACTGATCAAGCTGATATCGAGAAGCTGGAAGAGCAGGCTTCTGCCTTGAGAAAGGTATTTCCACATTGTTTCAATTTCTGATTGGCAATTGTGTTTCCTTGTTTTCGCATCTAGTGGCTGTAAGTGTGCAGAGTTGTTCCATAGGTTTTTTCTGTCATGTCTTTAGTTTTACCAACAAAGTTGTGTGTAAGAGAAACTTTTTTGTTTTATTTCTGTGTATTCCTTTTCTAGAGTGAGAGGGTCTTGTAATATATAGTGACATTTCATGGTTTTTTTCCCTCCCGTGTTAGAATATAGACTGATACAGTAGGATGGATTTCAATTTAACGAATTTCTGAACTGTTGTGGTAATCTTCCTAAATTTTTGTGATGGATTTGTCTTCCAAATTTTTAGGCACTGGTCGAAAGAAACAAGTATCTCAAACTTCTGATCGATCAGCAACGAGATCTAATAAGTGATATATGTACATGGCAGAGTCCATGTTCTGTATGAGTTGATATTGGCACTTCTACAGCATAACACAACTCAATGGAAGGGAGGCTTGAGTGAGGCATTTCCTGGGGGTTCATCAGAATATCTTCCTTCGCTTGATGAGGCTACCAATTGTAAAAGCTCATCAAATGAAGGGCAAATGAGGAGCCAAAATTTTTGAAGGTTGGGGTATGACTTAACATCTAAAAGCCTCTAATATGCTGGTCTTTAAATCTTCAGCCAATCAACCATGGGTTACTTTAGTTAGATTGTGAAGCAAATTAGAAAAGATTTAGCACTAGGCAGACTGAATTTGCCTCATTTTCTCAGCGAACGGATTTGCTCTACTTTCAGAGAAAATTTCCCTTTTCCTGGCTCCTTTCGTTGGTCAGTATTGTAATATAATGGGAAACTTGTTCTTGTTGAGGTAGCTTTTGTAAAGTTCTCTGCAGACATACCACTTCGTATTTGTGGCCTTCAATTTGCAACAAAAGCAAGACACAAAATTCATTTATTGGGCAAGTTTGGTAAGCATCGTTTCTTTAAGTGGGCAGGTTTGTTAAAATTGGTCAAGTTATTGGATGATGAGAAGAAAAGGGGGGGGGGTGGTAAATTCTCCTCTTTTAACGATTTATGTTGGATTACGAGTAAAAAAACGGGATTAACCATGAACTTTGACATCAATACTGTTGATGCCTCACCTTCTTGATTTGACATGCTCAAAAATTAAAATAAAAAGCTGCAGCCTGCTTCAATTATGATTCATCTACAGGATGGTAAATTCTATCCTTTGTAAAGGTTCGGTTTTTTGAGTTACTCAAGGAGATTTAAGATGTAAATTCAGAGAGAATGGTTCATGTTCCACTGTGCTTATGATATGTACAACGTTCCCCAGCATTTGAGCCCTAGAGTCATCTCTCATATCCATAGATCTTGTATAATGCCGATTCGTATGAAGAATGTTCGAGACAAAGGCCATAATATTGTTCATTGGAACTTGGAAGGTCGTCCAATTCTAATAGAATCAATACCGTTAGCAATGGACGGTATGAGAGAGTGGAATGGGCATGCCAACAAGCTCCGTCCAAACATGGAAAAGAATATGTAAACACGTCTGAAAAATCAAAGAGGGATCTATTTCTGTACATTGAGAATAAATAATAGACCAGAAATTACAATGAACTAAGCTGCCGCATTTCCACCATCATTAAAATAGGGGGAATATGGTGAGTTTGTCTCTGTTTGTTCATCATCAGGCAGTCAAGCAGAACTATATAAATGGTCAGAACCCGTAGCTCAATGCAAATGGCTGCATAGCTGCACTCTGTCTCTATTTGTTCATCATCAGGCAGTCAAGCAGAACAATGTAAATGGTCATAACTCATCATTCAATGCAAATGGCTGCACAGCTGAACCTTTCTCTGCTTCAGTCCTTCAGAAGTATAGCTTTCTACAGTAGAGAGTAAACTTGCAGCACTATCTCATTCTTTGCTTTCATGGCCTCGAATTACCGGGCCACATAATCTTTCAGCTAATCTAGCAACATCCAGCTATAGGGACAAATCTGTCTGCGTGAGGTGACATTGGGAGGCAGCTCACATCCTCACTGCTTTTATGGTATAGAACTTTCTGCACATAGTATAAAAGGTAGCACTGCGAGGCCCTAACAACCTCTTCATCAACTTTAGTTATCCAAGCATCATCACATTTAAACCATTGGTTTCTCAATCGCAAATAGGTAACATAATGACCAGACTCTAACATCCCTGAATGGGTGACCACAGCAAAAACCTCAAATTCTGTGTTACTATCTGATTCATCACCCTCAAAAGCAAACATTCTGTTTCCAAATTTTTTCCTCACAACTGAAGAAGATAAATATGGTTTCATGTCTAAGGAAAAAGGGAACTGCAAATGCCGATCGATTTTTCTTGACAACCTTTTAATTGGAAAATGTTCAAAGCGTTTTATATGCAAACATAGAACCAAAGGTAGCTTTTTGATTGACAATTGCTTTAAAGCATCCTGTTTCTCTTGACAGTTTTCACAGTACAATTTTTGATCTGATCCTAGCTTCTCTAGTCTTGTAAAGAGGTCCAAGCAGCCCACAAGAGTAGAAGTACCTGCGCTCTCATTTAGCTTGCTTGGCTTACCAACATTTATAGGATAAGATGTGTGTGTATCTAAATCGAGAGAAATATCCACACAAGGATCATAAGTTGAGGAAGTGAACCCACAAGATGCACAGGTGACATCTGACCGCACTAGCCCCGAGAAAGCTCTATGAATAATACACTGGCAATCTCCATAATCTGTGCAAGAGAAATGCTTTACGTCAGTGAAAAGAAGGCAGAGAAAAAGATTCAGTTTTTTTTTTTTTTTAAACAGTTGAAGTCTCGTCCTTATCCCCTTGTTGAATATTGATCAAATCATCCATGATACTTGGCGGTACCAATAAAATCAAAACTTAGTGACAACATTTACGACATGGCATGAAACTTGTCATCCCTCGGCTAAGCAATGCAGCCAAATTTTATCAGTTACAGACCTGATAACCACAGATCTGCTGCATCACTCATGGAACACCGAGCCACAGATGGTTCCTTCTAAACCAGAACTGACTAGTATCCCAAACTGATAGGAAGCTAAGAAAGACCTATCCTGGCATTCGATTACCTCTGATTGCATGGCTTGCCTTCCCTTCTTTCTCATGGATCCTATCCAACATTGAGATGAAGAACTCATGGGCATCCTGCTGCTCATAATTAGCAAGATTTTCTGAGTGCTGCCACCAACTGCAGACAATTATCGGTCACATTTAGTTCACCAAATTGCTAAAAAAATCAATACATATATAACAAGAAAATAAGCCCTGATTAGAGCTGTGGCAGGTGACCAACATAGGAAAATTAGTTGAGGGGCATTATAGAGAAAGTATTGTTTAATATAATCAACTCCACAAATTATACTACTCTAACTGAAGCTTTTAAACAGTAAATGACGCCAGTTCAGATTAAAACATCCTATAAGGTAAACCTTTGTCCCTCCCATCCCTAGCTTACAACTGCGATTCAGCCTGAACTTGATCACTGCAATGCAGCTATATCAACCACTAACTAATACAGCATATCCATTGGTTCAGATTCGTACAACAATACCCAGAATATACTCTAGTAAGAGATCATTGAAACAAATTGCATAACTTGCATCTCTAGCGCAGACATAGAATAAGAAGGAAATCAAAACTAACAAACCCAAGTACTTTAAATGTGATCAATTGTATAAAATCAGCCAACCTGTAAAGGAACTGAGCTGGACTATAGGGTGTCCGATCGCCTGAAAACACAGCTGAGAAAATAACATCAATGTCACAAGGCAAACACAGTCTATCATTGGATCTCTTACGGCACATTTCGCGGTTGTGCCTTCCACTAAGATAGTAATTCCTCAAAGGGGGAGCATGAAGCAATGCTTGCAACACAGAATTCATAAAACAAGTATTCCCCAAATTGTTCAAACCCCTCAGACCCAAAGGAAAACATGACTTAGACCATTGATCCCTTAATGAAACCAATCTTTTCACATTCCTCAAATCCAAATCTATCCCAAAATTCAATCTTTTCCTCTTACATAACCTCAAATCCCCATTTTCACTCCTTGGCAATTCCATCATATGTTTACACATCACAACCTCATCAAAATCTGGATCATACACCTGATCGCAGCATACACTACAATAAAGCTCAGCCCTTTCCAAGTCTACTGCAATCTCATGCCCATCAAAAGACTGGCTATGCAAAAGGGTATGGTCTGATCCAGGTGACAAGCAACAAGTTACTGATGAACAGATCAGACACAAGTAAAGTCTACCCTGGTAACCAGAGCAAAAACTGCATCTGGGCAGCTCCAATTTGGATTTATCAATCATTGTTCGACCAAAAGGGTTGGTTTTAACAAATTCTTGGATCAAATAGTAGCCATCAAGGCCATGTTTCAGCTTGTACTTTGTCAAGTGGTTGCACTCTTTCGGGGTTGAGTATGAAGGGTTTCTTGATGACATAGTAACTAATCTAATCAAGATTAGAAACAGAATTTAAAGAAAGAATCTTTCCTTACGGCAAAAAAAGAATAACAAATAGATCAATTATCTATCAATACCAATCAGAATCAATTAGAGAGAAAAAAAAAAGAATATGGAAAATCTCAAGGAAAAAGAAATGGGCGTGATTTGTGATTTCGGATCAGATTTGGAATCTTTCGTTCATAAAATCAAATGGGTTTCAACTGAATTTTAATGGATGTTGAAGGATTGGATTGATTGAGAATAAGAGTCTAGGGAAGGACTTAGGGGAAAAGGACGACGACGAAGGAGGCGCATTCCTTCAGCGGACCGACTCATGTATTCCTCTGTGGGCCAGAGCACTGAGATAATTCTCAGTTACTTTTTTTTTTGTTGAAACGATAGATGTTCTATAACCTAATCTAGCCTAGTCTAAGGGGAAGGGGAGGGGGTTCAATGTGAGTACAGACTCCATCGATGAAGGTCAATTAAGACCGCCACAAATTGTGACAAATTTGTGGGAGGCAGGGATTGAACCCCTGACCTCCAGCTTATAGGTGATGACCACTGGACCAAATGGCCAGTGGCTAGATAATTCTCAGTTACAGCTTCCTGATTATGTTGGGAAGAATCAAGGCCATTGACATCGTCTAATCAAGGGTAGAATGTAGAAAATGGGCCTAGACCGTTCCATCAAAATCATCGATATGTTGCACCTCTGTGGATATTTTAACGGGTCGGATCCAGACTACGGATGGATGCAAATCCAAATTCAACTAATGCTTATTAAGGCTCTATTTCATAATTTAATTTAACACTTAAATTTAATAATTTCATAACTTAACATATTCAAATGTGTTTGAATTACCTGTACAAAACTTATTTCAAAAAATAAGTGATAAATTATTCATTAATCACTTCATATATAATACTTTCAAATGTTAGGATTGCATCATTTAATGATGGAAAAATTGCTCAAGTGGTCCTGTACATATTGCAGATGTGAAAATTTAGTCTCTTAGAATGAAAAGGAGTGATCTTAGTCCTTAACTAATAAAAAAATATCAATTTTAATCCCTAAGCACTTTTCCGTTTGAATTCTTGACGGAATTAGTTATGTACGCACCATGCGACTAATTTTTAAAGGGTAAATAAGGCATATCAACGGGGTGTCGACTGAAAATGTGAGGGATCAAAAGAGTTTCTACTTCAATCTCCTTCAATAATTAAAAACCCTAAATCCAATTGGGCTGGCCATGGTAAAACCACCACTTTATGGTTGCGGTGTACCAGCGAGGATGAAGACTTCATGTACAGCTGAAAACCCAAGGAAGAAGTTCCATGGCCGTGCATATTATGAAGTAAAATCTTTCATTTTCCTTGGAGTTCTATGGCCGTGCATTGTTTGTTTGGGTTGTGAATCAGGTGCCTCGAATGTAGTGTAGTTAGTTTTTGGTTTTAGTGAATATAATGCAGTTAAAGAGAATTGACTGTACTACTGTCTGATAATTGCTCCTAGGAATTTCGAATCTGGAATGCCGTATTAATTGTTTCACAGCTGATTTTTTTTCATTGAGATTCAATCATGCAGAAAAGGCCACCTTGGAGACGACATTGAAAATCTGATCATAGACATGAAACAATGAAGTATTAAGAGCATCGATTTTATTACTCCAAAAGCAACAACAACAACAAAGAGCATCAATCCTTAATATGATTCAAATACACATACGTAAGCTGGGATATTGATGTTATACTCTTCATTCATTGGCCTAGTTGGGCTCTCCAACAAATTCTACCTTCAATCAACGATTTCCCTCGGCTTGATTACAGTCCGCACTACGATTTTGCAATTTTAGATTTTGTGATTTTTACGATGTGATGTATTTAATATAAAAAAAATTGTTAAGAAAATAAAAAATTGATTGAAAATTATAATTGTGATGCAAGCAAAATAATATTTATAAAAAATATTGCTATCCAACCACACTCTGGGTACACATGAGTAAGATAAATTTCTACTTTCTATTACTTTAATTTGACATGCAAAATGTAAAAACCTCACCACAAATGATCGCGGAAACACTTAGTGAACTATCAAATACAAGAATTCAAAATCTCTAAGCCATAAATAGAAATTCAAGTAGTATATCATAAAAAATAGTTTGGCAATAACTCAGAAAAATTTGAATCTGTTATGAAACAACTAAAAATATGAATGTCCAATTTATTTCCCGAACAAGATTGATGCATGTATTCCCCTACAAGATTTATCTGGTTCACTTATCACTTCATGGAACAACTAAATTTATCATCCTGAAATTCTAAATTCATATATAATCATTAATAGTAGTTCATGTACCAAGGTTCTTGTATTGCCTATAAATCTCTTATAACAACTTTTGAACATTTGAGTAAATATCTATTCTTTTTACTTCTTATTTCTATTCTACTATTTCAATCTCTACTTTTAATAGTTTATTTCATTATTTCACAACACATTATCAATATGAGTCTCTATTTTTGAACAAAGGTGAAACACTAGACTCTATCATTGGAGCATACAATTGCAAGACCTAGCATTGGATTAATTGATGCGCATGTATTTGTACTTTTTGGTGAACTTTTGAGGCAACATTTCTCTATCCTAATTCATTTCACTTTTTTATGGCTAATGATAGGTTGCATTTTTGTTATTAAATTTATGATTATTCTCCCCTTGATTTTAGCCAAATATTGTGTTAATTGATAAATTCTATTTATATTTGATATTTGGCGTTGATTGTAGAGAAGCGGAGTAAAAAGTGGTTCAAGGAGCAATTTTTTTAGAAGATTATGAACTAGTTTGATGTGGACGCGGTCAAAAATTACTGTCAAGTCCCAGAGGCTCGAGATTTTCCTGCGCATAGAAGTTTCCTAATCCAAATCAGATTTCAAGCAAGACATTTGGCTGAAAATTAAAAGATTTCTTTCTTATTAGATGGATTATTTTATTGGATTAATCTTATCTACACTGACAGTTTATACACTATCACCGTTAGATGCATGACACGTGAGCAAAATTTGAATTTGAAATTCAAAAATTCAAATTTTGCTCACGTGTCATGTATCTAACGTAGATTAGTGTATACACTGTCAGTGTATATAAGATTTACTCTATTTTATTTAGGAAACAATTAACATTATCTTTTGAGATTTTCCCTCTTCAAGTAGGAAGTTTATTTTATGTTAAAGACTAAAAAGTAGGAAATCACTAATTAGGTCTGCCAGTTTCTGAGTGATTAATACTTCCGAAAGAAACGAGTGTTTGGTGACGAGAGACTTGAGAAAGGAAAGAAACAAAAAGGCTCCGTTCTTTTTCCTCTTGAAAAGATGACGGCCTCGGTTCTTCTTTTGGTCTTCTCCTAAGCCGCATGTATCCAGCAACTCATCAAACCTTTGCGTTGGGATTTTTCTCATCCATGAGTAGTTAAATTTCTTTTTCTAGTTAAGAACCAACGGTGGATTTGGTTCATCTAAAATTGTGAGATCGAATTGATTATATTTATTTATTTTATTTACTGGTATTCGTATATTTTCTGATTTAATTCTTATGGTTATTATGTTATTTGAATAGATTAATCTAATAATCTAAAATCAATTAGAGCATTTAAATCCATAATTGTTTAATTACTTTAAACTAGTAGTGACTGGCATGATTGGGTTTGCATCAGAGGGACGTATGACTAATTTAAAATAACGCTCGTAGCGTGTTATTTGGTTAGAACAAAACTTCTCTAATTCTTAAGGCAATTGAAAAATTGAACTCTAAGGTCGTAGTTAGAGTTATTTCTTGATTAGGATAGTGGTTAATGGTTGTACCTTAATCACCAATACAATAAGGAGAAATTGATTGTCATCACTTGTTTGACAGTTATAACTTGTTTATCAGCGAGTAAATGAAATTATTATTGCATCGATGATCAATTAAGTGAACCGTTTCTGAAGTTATTTCTTGGCTAGAGTTTATTTATTATTGTTTCATTTTTAATCAATTATCAGTTAGGCCTTTTTATTTGAGTTGTTTAATTATTCTGATTTTTTAAATAAAAATTTCCTTTTCTCTAGGCTCTAGAAGAAACAAATTTTCTCCAGTCCCTGTGAATTTAACCCTGCTCACCGCTATATACAAAATTTGTATTTTTATTGGAGTAGGTATTTATTATTGTACAGGAACAACACTTGTCAACTAACTTTACCAAACAAAAATTTGTACCCCTTAATAATTTCTAAGAAGAATTACTTATTATGGACACTATATGTGAAAATTCATCTTGAGGAAATGGCCAATTGGTCTTGAAAATACTATTATTGAAAACAATGATAGTTCAAACCAATACCAGGCCAAGGCTATGGTATTCCTTCATTATCATCTGGATAAAGGATTGAAAACTGAATATTTAACTGTGAAAGACTCACTTGTTTTGTGGAATAATTTGAAAGAAAGGTTTGACGACCTGAAGTCGGTCTTTCTTCCAAAAGGCGAGTATGATTGGCTCAATCTATGACTGCAAGATTTCAAAACTGTTGGTAGGTAAACTACACATTTGGCAAATATACTTGTTGCGAATAAGCATTTTATTTAATTGAGCAATCAGAAGGTTTAAGGTAACTTTATTGCTTAATCCATGTTTTCAATTTTTTTTTTCAAATTTCTGTTTCTTTATTGTTTTAGTCTGGCTAAGTCAGAACTTCCACCACAATTTTATGTGACTTCCAGTTCGGGGTCAATACGCTAGCTAAATGCAGTACAAGAAGGTCTGGCCAAAAAAAGTGGAGGTCATGAGGATTCTATCCGCCCTCACCAGGCAGCTCGCTCGTCACGGCTTCCTCTTCAGGTTCGTTGTCCGTCCCACCGGGTTCGAGTCTGCCTGTGTGACTACCGTGTTGAGGATTAGGCCTCCTTTCGGGCCGGAGTGGAATAGTCAGGCCGAAGGCCCGGATACCCACTCCGTCAGAAAAAAAAAAAAAAAAATGAAGGATTCTATCCACCGAAGACGAATACGTGTATCGATCCATACAAACTAAAAGAGAGGTAACTTTTAATTTCAGACAATTTTTTTTTGTGGGGAATTAAGTTCTAACTTAAGTAAGATCTTCATGAAATTTTATGTTGTAACGGTGTTTTTTTTTTTTTTTGTTGGAAAATACCATTTTTTTCCACCACAATTTTGTGGTTTTTTTTTTAACCTTAAACGATTACCATGAAAAAAAAAACAAAAAAAACTGTATGGATGTACTAACAAATTGACTAATGGAAGAATCTGAAAAAACTTGATCACTCAATATCTGGTAAAGAAATTGCTATCTCTATTAGCCCTTTTTTTGGGGCAATATAATGGTGAGAATCACATGAACTTTACTTGAAGTACACTGAATATGTGACAGCAAGCAAAGTTTTCCAAATGTTGATGTGACTTTCAATTAATATTCCAAAAAATCTTTATTGAGTATTGAATATTATACAACTAATTATTATTAGTTTACATCAACAAGGAATCAGTCTTCAGACCCTTCAACTATTCTTTGCCTCAGTCGTCTTGCCTTGCCATGCCATATGGGTTTGAATTTCAACAAGTTTACTTTTACTAACTCTTGAAAACGATTTGTGCGAAATTAATATGCCATGCATCACTTGCCCTTATTTGCTCTTAATTGCTTGCTTTTTCTCGTTAATATATAGTATATTTTTAAACCCAATAAAGTTTATTGCCCAGATTAAAAAGAAATGAACCCAGAAGGGAATTTCATAACTTTATTCACTTGCTTTTATTTTACGTTGTTTCTTTATATAAAGTGGATTTTTTCTTATACTTTTCAGCTTAGGAATCTTCTTGTACCATTTTCAACTATATCTCATACTCCATAACATTTTTCGCTAACCAATAAATTTCTTTTGCACTTGTTTTGAGAATCTTATTTCAAATACTACGTCCGGAGCTCCACATTTAGCAAAGAGTTCATTTTTGCTCGTTTGTCACTTTCCATGCTTCTCTTGTATTGCGCTTTTCATGACATATAATGTCATTAATTTAGCCCTAATAATGCTTTTACAAAAATTACTTCTATGGGATGAAGTTTTCTTGAAGGAAAATGTTGTAGCCCGATTAGTATTACTTGGAATGAGTTTGAAGTCTTTCAAATGTTAAAAATAGATAATCTTGATGCAGCGCAGAGGATCTTAGGGGTGTGCATCGAATTCGAATTCGGTAATTCGGAAGTTTGAATTTGAAATTTTTTAGAATTTTGGTATAGGAATTATCGACCGATTTCGATTTCGAATTCACCAGTTCCGATTTCGATTTTGATTCCCAATTCAATTCGGAATTCAGTAAATTCCGAATTCACTGAATTCGAAAACCTTTTTTTCCCTTTTTTCTTTCTTTTTTGTTAGATGTATTGTTATATAATATAAATTTTATATTACATATATTATAAAAAATATTATTATATATAAATATATTATTCAAATATTATTATATACATAAATGTATATTAATATACATATTATAAAACGAAATTGAAATAAAAAATGTTATTATATATATAAATAAATAAATATTAATATATGTATATTATAAAACGAAATTGAAATCGGAAATTCCGATTTCAAAAACTCCATTATTGAATTCGCATAATTCGAAATCGAAAATTCCGATTTCAGTGCAGAATTTCGAATTACCGATTTCGAAAATTTATAAATTCAATTCAAATTCGGTCAGTAAATCAGAATTTTTCGATTTTACACGCCCCTAGAAGATCTAGTAACAAAAGGTAGTCACCTGATTGTCTTGATCAACCTTTCTTAATAACTTAATAAACATATACCATATCTTATTCTATAAAGTATAGATTTTTGGGGCGATAAGATTTTGATTTAGTGAAATCAGAGATTCTAGATTCAAAATTTTTATGTTCCCCCTTCGCTTCTGAAGTCTCACACTTCCCCTACAAGAAAAAAATTTTAAAAAAGAATAAAAAGCAAAGTATAGATTCTCGGAGAATGGAATAAACTCCTCCAAGGGTTGAAGAATAATAAATAATATTTTGCATCATGCCATATATTTTGCATCAACTTGTATGTGTAGCATTTCGATAGTCCCCATATTTAGTAACTCTCGAATTTTTTTCTTAATATTGAGGATCATCGATTAAACATGCACAATTAACAAATTTCCATCTTTGTTTCTGCATTTTTATTCTGTAGTACACAAATTAACGTGGCCTATATTTCATACCATAACTAAAATGTTTCTCTATTTTTAAAACTTTTGTTTGATATCATTGATTTCATTTTCTTTTCATGTACTTTGATGGATTTATATTACCCTAGCCACTTAATGGAACTATTAACTTGATGACCAGTTTCGAGGAAGCTATAAGAGAAAAAATTTTACATTTTTCGTAAACACATTTCTCAATCATTTTTTTTTACTTCACATATATCATATTGCTATAATCCTTTTTGCACAAAAACTCTAGAAAATAGTAATCCAAACGAACTATAAGGCTATCATATTCGCTAAGTTGTTTTGCATCTGCTTTTTTATCCCTTTAATGGATAAAAGAAGCCTTATCTTTGCCTTCCAACTGTATATGCTAAAGTGGATTGTCCAAAAGACACAGAATCATGGCACCCAAGTTTAAGAGGAAATAGAAATTTTAATTTATAATACATCACCCAAAATCTTCATAATCCAACTGGAATTCACAGATTGCCATCTACCTGAAACAAGTACATCCATGCCTTTCTATGATCAAGATTTTTTAACTCCTTATTTTGATTTTTGAGGCATTTTATGATAATATCCTCAAAAGGGATTCATCATTGCATAGCTATGAGTATATCCCTAGACCACCATCTGCTGATTCTCTCTTCTTTCTGTTTTTTCCAATTGATTTGTAGACAGTTTATTTTAAGGTATTCAATTAGATCTTTTTTTTTTTTTGAAGTGCAAAATCCAACACAGAATGGTAAATCATAGTATATGTCCAGCAGTCCCATTTTTCTTAGCATGGAATTCAAAAAAAAAAAAAAAAGAGGACAATTGGCACTGCAATATATGATATTCCAATTGGACTTCACCAGTAAAACCAGAAATATAGAGTTCTTTATTAGGAATACCGATGTCATTTTCAATTTTTTATCTTCTCCAAGCCTTTGCTTAATTTGTAAGATAAAGATTGAAGGTATAATTGACTAACTGTAGTGTGGTTGATAACAGCAACTCTCTAACAACATATTGTAAGATAATAACTTACCAGATTTTGGAAGAAAACCCTCTGATTCATCTATTTTAATCTCCCTTCCTGTAACAAACTTATTTCTGGGAAAAATTCAAAAGAAAATTTTACAAATAATAATCAGGAAGAAATTTCCAAATTTTCTATATATTCTTTTATAACTTACAAACAATTGCAGCCTGATAAGCTAGAGGTACTTAGTATCAAGTACCCAAATCTCAAGGTGGAAACTTATACAGAAGAAGCATCATATATATATATATATATATATGAACAAATCTCAATTCACTTTTTAACAAGAAATCCCACCAAATCCCAAACCAGTCATCAATTATTAAATTGGTGCAACCTTCAACTTGTGGGGTGATCTTCCATGGTTTACATTTTGTAAATAAGTGAGTAGATAGGTGAGTTTCTATGATTCATTATTGCTAATTAGGTAGTTACATGAGCTAAGAAAATCACAATTGAGCACAAAAATTTCATGGACCGCACAAGGCACACATCCAATTGTCAAATATGCATGCACATCTAAAAGTCCATAGATTTGCATAAATTTTTAAATTTGATCAGGGTTGGCCAAGTAATTACTTGAACAAACTGTTCTTTATTATTATTATTATTATTATCAGTTGATGCCTACAAGATGAGAATTGCATTTTCTATTAAAGCAGTAAAGTCAATAATACACGTAATCACAAAAGTAAGCATGCAACAAGTAGGTAGTGTAAATAAAATATTTCAACATAATTGCCTTTTCTTTTTTTTTTTCCCCCTTTTTTGTGAAATTGCCTATTAGTATCATAAATCCCCTATTAGTAGAATATTTAAAAAAAATTATAGAGTTTCAAGATTGAAAAATGCTACTTTACAATTGAAAAAAAAAACCTGTCTTAATTTAGGTTAGTTCTATTCAAATTAGAAAAAAAAAAGTGCTTATTAGAATCTGTACTTTTGATTTTCAGTTGGAAGTTGCATTCGTGGTGGTTCCCCTGGCTGCTTTCCACAATCCACACTCCAACTCTTCCTTGCTCTTTCTCCCACCTTTCCAGTCGTTTCCTTTACGTCATAGCATTGATTCAATTCAAGAACAAGAAGAAGAAACAACAAAAAAAAGAAGAAAAAAGGTGCAATAGAAGCCAAAGTCCACCCCTAAACCTTTCTTTTTTTCTCAGTTTCTCTTCCTTCAAAGTCTTCTCTCTCTCTCTTCGTCCAATATCCATCCATCCCATGTAGCAAAAACACTTGGACTAGTTCTACTACTAGCATTTACTGCCCCTTGTAGAAAGACCTGTTCTATCCTCTTCCCTCCATCTGTTTCCATTTTGTCAGCATTTCATTTCACCTCTTTCTTTATATCTGAGCAGAACCCACAATTTTACAAACGCTTGTCTCAGTTTCTGCAGCATCTCAAATGGCAAATACTCTGTTTTCAAGAGCTTTCTTGATTGTATCCACCCTTGTATTGTCTAGTACTAGTATTTTAACTGAGGCAAGATTCGTGGTGGAGAAGAGTAGTATTAGTATACTTGATCCTTCTGATATTCGCTCCAAGCATGATGCTGCTATTGGCAACTTTGGTGTGCCTGACTATGGAGGATCAATGGTTGGAACTGTTGTTTATCCTGATACAGGTGCTACTGGTTGTTCTCCTTTTGAGGGTGATAAGCCCTTCAGGTCAAAGTCTTCCACTCCCACCATCCTCCTCCTTGATCGTGGAGGTAATCATCAGCTTTCTTCTTCTCCTGTCGCTTTTCCTGGTGCAATTTTTTTTTTTGTTAGTTTTATACATCTGCATGTGTTTATGTGACATGCAATTAACAATTTTTGAGAATTTGGAGAATGGGATTTTAGTAGTTAGCTCTTTAAGGTGGTGGGATTATTTCTTTTTAATTTTTTTAAAGTGAGTTTTATGTTG
This sequence comes from Coffea eugenioides, assembly GCF_003713205.1. Taxonomy (NCBI): domain Eukaryota; kingdom Viridiplantae; phylum Streptophyta; class Magnoliopsida; order Gentianales; family Rubiaceae; genus Coffea; species Coffea eugenioides. The sequence goes on along the minus strand of NC_040042.1, from coordinate 30,528,142 downwards.
TTTAGAAGATTTTGAGGTGTTGCTTCTGTCCTTTAGGTAATTAAATTGTCTTTTTGGATGTCCAGATTTAGTTACTCTGTTTTATTGCTCTGTTTTCATGGTCAACCTTGACACTTTCTGCCATGTGATCATCCGACGGCAGAGAATCAATTTGCAGTTTATACCCTTTTTTTAAATTTAATCAACTATAGTTTCCTAATTTAAAACCTTTGATTTTTCTGGTGTATTTGTGCAAACTTCTTTTTATTTTTCAGAGGAAATAAGTTGTTTCTGATGCATCAAGCTTTTCTTATATTACCCTTCTGCGTCTTCCTAGAGGCACCCAAACAATTTTGGTTCCTGGAATACTATCCTTTGTGCATGGATTATTGATCCCTAACATGTAGCTCAATTGTACAACTGACTTGTATTTAATCAAAACTAAGTCTGCTATGTAGTGAGCTGTTAAAATTTATGTCTTATGTTGTCATCACATGAAACGGAAAGTCCTGGATGAACTCAGAATGCTAATCCAATCAAAATAATTTTGGTTACAGTATCAACGGAGCAACAAATAGTAGGGGTTCAAAAGTGGAATTTAAACACTGCAGAATTATGGAATCTCAAATTTTGGCCGTGGTTGATGAAATTCTACTTCTTTTCTCCTGTCTTGTTATGAAATCATGCTAGTTCTGGTTTCTGGGAGAGTGGAGGGAACCTTTTAGCTGTATACCAATTACCAGGAGACCTTTTTGAGATAAATGGACGAGCCCGATTGAAACCAATAACAAGTAATTAGAACAAACAATTTTATGATGCAATGGAACGCTGTGGTCTCTAATTAAAACTTTTTTCTGCCCTTTACAGGATGTTACTTCGCTTTGAAGGTATGGAATGGACAACAAGCTGGTGCTGCTGCAGTTTTAGTGGCTGATAGCGTAGATGAGCCCCTAATAACTATGGATTCACCAGAAGAAAGCTCAGATGCAGATGGATACTTGGAGAAGATTGGAGTCCCTTCAGTTTTGATTGATCATTCTGTCGGTGAATCTATAAAGGGTGCACTGAAGAAAGCTGCAAATGTTGTTGTAAAAATTGACTGGTCGGAGTCAATGCCACATCCTGATCAGAGGGTGGAGTATGAGCTGTGGACCAATAGTAATGATGAGTGTGGAATCCGGTGTGATGAACAAATGAATTTCATCAAAAATTTTAAGGGCAATGCTCAGATTCTTGAGAAGGGTGGATACACCCGTTTCACACCACACTACATCACTTGGTATTGTCCTCACGCTTTTCTTCTTAGCAGTCAATGCAAGTCTCAGTGCATCAATCATGGAAGATACTGTGCACCTGATCCTGAGCAAGACTTTGGGATGGGGTATCAAGGAAAGGACGTAGTATTCGAAAATTTAAGACAGCTCTGCGTGCACAGAGTTGCAAATGAGAGCAACCGCTCTTGGGTTTGGTGGGATTATGTGACAGACTTCCACATTAGGTGCTCAATGAAGCAAAAGAAATACAGCAAGGAATGTGCAGAGGAGGTTATGAGATCGCTGCGTGAGTTCTGCTCTCAAAAGCTTTTTCTGCAGAACAAATTGATCTTGCATTTTGAAAATACTCAATTATTTACGTATCTTGTCCATCAGATCTACCGATTGAGAAGATAAAGAGTTGTATGGGCGACCCCGAAGCTGATGTGGAAAATCAAGTACTTAAAATTGAACAAGACCTCCAGGTTCTTACAATCTTCACACCTCAATTTTATTTGTCTCAGTTGTCAGAAATTAACGCTGATGAGACAAAAGTTAGACATGATTTTTTGGATGAATGACCATTACATTGACTTTTTGTTCTTTGTTAAATCTAGGTTGGTCGAGGATCTCGAGGTGATGTCACAATATTGCCAACATTGGTTATAAACGATGTCCAGTACAGAGGTTTGTTACAGATGTCTATGTTGTTCAATACTTGTAGTCCCTTGGTAGTTTTGGATATTACTTCAGAAGATTAATCCACATTCTTTTTGGATGGTTAATGGAGAAAACATTGGACTTGTAATTTTCTGTATCAGTTCAAAAATGCTGGCCAGCTGACATGGTCATCCATTCTGATTAAAATTTTCCGAGTTAAGATCAGATGCAAGATTCTGTCTGCAGCTGCAGCTTTTGGCCTCCTTTTTCTCCTGAAGATAAAAAAGGACTCATTTGGGAGTAACAGCATTGTCTTGCATTAGTTTATCCAAACAAAATTAGTAACTGAATTGACAACTTAATTCGATCACAGTAAGAATGACACAAGACTGGAGACAATATTTCAGAATGGGGTTTTCCTGAGACATATTCCCTATTGCGAATTTCATTTATTCTAATACTTACTCTTGCAACTCCAACAAATTTACAATCTGAATGAATTCTGATTTGGTTGTGGCATTTCTGATCATACTTCAATTAGTTTGACTAAAGCATATAATGTGAAATGCTTCTACATCAAACAATTAACCATATAATAATCTAAAGAAACTATTTTTCTAGTTAATGATGGATTTTTGTTTTGCTAACCAAACTAAATTTGCTTTTTCTTCACTCCATCAAGGAAAATTAGAGAGGGTTGCCGTCTTAAAAGCCATTTGCGCTGGATTCAAGGAGACTACTGATCCTCCCATTTGTCTAAATGGAGGTTTGGCTCTGCATGGCTGATGGTTTTTGCTAGTGACAGAAATAGTACTTGTGTAGCATCATCTGATCTCTCTGCTTTATAAACAGATCTTGAGACCAACGAGTGCCTTGAAAACAATGGTGGCTGTTGGCAGGATTCTCATTCTAACATAACTGCCTGCAAGGTAAGTGAAAGCATTTCTTCTGATTACATACACGTGGTGACTTGTGCTTCTTGCTGTGGAATGTGATTGAAATACACGAATAAACCACTTTAGCTGCTCTCTTATCAGCCTTTATTTGTTATTTCTTAAGGATACATTCAGGGGAAGAGTTTGTCAGTGCCCTTCAGCGAATGGTGTGCAATATAGAGGAGATGGATACAAGTCTTGTGAAGGTATCTATTCTTTTCTATAGGGAGATATATCTTTCAACAATTTAGCTTTGATACTTCCAAACATGTTCCCTTTTTATTATCAACTTGTGAAGGAATCTTTTCCTGGAACCATTTTTTTTGGGGGCTTTTGCGGTCCAGAATAAGGCATTACGAGATAACATTTTAAGTGATTTCGCTTTGTTCTGTCACATTGCCTAGATCCAACAGGCATGCAAGTATCTTACACATTCACCAATTCCAACCCTGCTGCTTTACATAAGTGGCCAATTAAAATTATGTTCAAATTCTATATTCAAAGATTGCACCTGAGTTTCTCCTTAGAATTATAACCTCGCAGGCACATACTATCCAGGATTCATGCCTCTTATGCTTTTGCTTCCTCTTTTATATTTGCAGCTGTTGGACCTGGAAGATGCATGGTCAATAATGGAGGGTGCTGGTCAGAAACTCGACATGGACTGACAGTTTCAGCTTGCACAGTTCAGTGATACATTACTTTTCAAAAGACAACAGTTCTTTTATGGATTCTACCATTCTAATGTTGATATGATATCCTTCTGTGGATAAACAGGAATCTGATCTTACAGGCTGTCACTGTCCTCCTGGATTCACTGGAGATGGCTATAAATGTGAAGGTGCTTTCCTGCCATTATCAAAAATGGATAACTCTTTAACATATATAAGATCCCCAGTCTTCTACTTAGCTCTGGCTATCCTTCTTAAGTTTACTGCCTTAATCTGAGATTTCAATTCAATGTTCTACTCTTTAATGTATGACAGAAATAGATGAATGTAAGGAAGGTAAAGTTTGTCAATGTGATGATTGCACCTGTAAGAACACATGGAGCGGATTTGAGTGCGGTTGCAGAGGGGACAAACTTTACATTTTGGAGCACGATACCTGCATTGGTAAGAAAAATCATCTCAAATTGATTAGAATTTGTGATTCTGCAGAAGTAACACAGAGTTGTTTGCTGCTTTAAACACATCATGTGCAACTAGTTTCATTATCTTTCTCTTTGGTTGAAATGAAAATTTCATATTTTTCCGAGATTCTAATATTCATCTAGGGTAAAAAAGATGTAAGAGCCACCAAAATGTAAAAGATGAACTATGTCTTATTCTTTGCTTCAATCTGCTGATATCTCCTTGCTTGCATAGAGTTCCATCTAAACACCCTAAAAAGTGTTGACTTTCAATCCTGAGTACATATTCCATGCAGAATACAATGTGAGCCTATTTTTATGGGATTTATTTACTCAGACTTCCTAAGTGCGGGTGCTTATGAATTTAAAATTTGTCCCTCGAATAAACCAACAAAAAGAAAAGCTCAAAAGACTACTCATGCTGCCTTATTTGTAAACGGCATAAGAAGATATAATGCACAAGACTCCCACCACATGGGGCTAGGTATACAAGATTAGATAGTATTTTCGTGTACCTGACCTATGAATATCGTCCATGTCAGAATATTCTGCAGGAATGCCCAAAACCTCGACCACAGCAAATGTTTTAGGTTGTCACTCAAGAAAATGAAACTCACTTCTTTAATGGCGATTCATTTCTTCAAAATAAATAGATTTAATTTTACTTGTTTGTTTGCAGTATACTCTCTCTCTCTCTCTCTCTCTTTGTGCTTATGTATACAAACATAAGCTCCTATGCAACAGGACACACGTATCAGTTCAAGACTTCATTAACTTCAGTTTTCCTGCATCTTTTTCATTTCTATTTCTTACTGTTTTCCTTATAATGAGAGGCAAACCACCTTTTATCAACAGGACAGTACGTTTGAGTTGCTAGTAAGAAGGTTAAAAGCTATGCACTCGACAAGTTATCCCCTGAGGGGAGATGAAAAATATGTACTTTAGTAGGATGCTGCAAACAAAGAACAAATTACTAATTACTATCTTTCTCATTCCTCACAGAAAGGCACACATCAAAATTCGGGTGGTTCCTCACATTATTGGTTTTAGCTGCAGTAGTGGCTGCTAGCATGGCTGGTTACATCTTCTACAAATATAGACTTCGAGTACGTCTCATTATCATCAGCTCAACAAACTTCTTACATTGCGATCATCTATTTCATGTATCTAACTTCCATCTGATTTGCAGTCTTACATGGACTCGGAGATTATGGCCATCATGTCACAGTACATGCCAATCGACAACCAGCAAAATCAGGTTGTCCATCATGAAGCTGAGCCTCTTCAACAACGTTCATCTGTGTAGAAGTCGCCGATTGCTATCTACACTCAGCTGCCACTTGTCTTCTTCATCAACTCTACAGTTTTCACAAATCCTGGATGAGGCATGCATTGCTTTATTTTCTAAAGCAGCAGCTGAGGCAACGACGAATTCTGATGGAAAGTATACATGAGAACTTGCATCTGCTGGTTTGGAATTTTGAAGCTGGATAGAAATGAATTAATGTAGCTACGCTTGAAGTTGGCAAAAACATTTTCCCTTGTGTACATAACATTACTCGTAGATGTAAGCCTAAACTTGACAGGCAAAGGCGTGGAAGTTTACACTGAAATCATTTTCAGCTTTTATAGATGATGAGCTTTCAAAGGTGCAGATTTTGATGGGAGGAACATTTTCATCTTCGAATGGGTAAATTGAAGGCCATTCCTGTTTACTGTGTTTCTCCTAGAGTTTATAGGATATGTATATACAGATATTCCGAACTAAGAAAAGACAACTTACTCTCCTCATCACTCAATAAGCAATTTCAAAGGAAGCTCTAAACATCACAAAAAATAATTTTGGTGAGACAATGACAGGACAATGCTTCTTAGGAGAAGTAACAGATCCAAATAGGAAAATAAAGCGTTTCAAGGCTTTGGCCAATGTTAAGCTTCTCATCTCTTTCTTCCTCCACGCTCTCTGAGAGAGAGTTGAAGTGTTTCTCCGGGTGCAACGTTATAATATGCGAGCGACAAATTGTCCTTGAGAAAACCAGGCCTTCCACTCAGTTTCTGTTTGTTAGCCGGAAGTTGAATCTCACCAGCTATTTTCTCTTTCAAGCTGCTGACAGTTTCAGACAGCGACTGCACAAGAATCTCCAGCACCTGCCCTTTCATATTGCCTTCATCATGATTGGGCACAGACACGTTGATACGAGCAGGTCCCTGCAGTGCACACAAATGCAAGCTTAATTACAACCCAATGACGTAAAACCTTCTCTTTTTTCACAAAAGGAAATTTTTTTTTTAAAAAAAACACAAATATAAATGAATGCAAAAGTGCATCATACCGAATGTTGAGCTAAAAATTGATCCTCGGGAACAAGCAGAGCATCATCAAGTTTCTGTCTTTTTGGTTCTGGTTCTTCAGGAAGTGGTGGAGGAGCTTCCTCAGGTGGAGGTGGTGGCATTCCCTGAGGCATGGATGGTGGTGGGACCATAGGCAGGCCAGGCTGAGACATGGAAAGGGGAACAAAAGGCCGGGGAGCAGACAAATGTGTAAATTGAGACCCAGGTGGCGGTGGCACAGGCATGTTGGGGGAATTCATGGACATGGACGGATGCATTTGGGGTCGATTTACCATCAGAGGTTGCTGGCCCGGCATCATTGACATCGGATGAGGTGCAGG